>NC_039289.1:1245233-1545233 GCF_003368295.1 Carassius auratus
CACGGAGTTACACTTCATTTTAATGACGTGTTTGTAAAATGAAGATCAGCGCAGAGAAAGGCTGCAGACAGCATACATACTGATAAGACGCGCGGAGAAAACAAGATTATTGGAGATTATTATGCAAAGTGCTCCTAGTGACATACATAGTGTAACAGCCCGGTTGAAGAATAAAGGATTAACTCATTCACTGATGTTGTACGGTCTTTCCTTTTGTGTTTATTGTCCTTAGACTTCACAACACCGTAAGAGCTAAACAGATGAATAAACAATATTGGAAATTATGAGATCTTGTACATAAAAAATGAAACAAAACAATCAATCTTACAGCAATAAATTACGCAATTAACATTAATATTCATCATAAACAACATAAAATTATGTCAACAGAGACACATGCAATATATGTGTGTTATGTTATATAAGAGCATAAATGAACTTAACTACCTTTTCTCCTTCCAACCAGGTGTCAAGCAACAAACTCAAAGCAAACAAAATACTGAAAATAAAAACAACAATCTGATGCATAAATTCACTTAAAAGTGTCCTTAATTCCTAACGCCGTGTGCAGTCTCCGTCTTTGCGCGCTCTCTTTCTCCGTATTCCGCGCTCTCTGTGCATGAGCAGGCCCTGAGCACTTCCGTCAAGCCGCCTTTCAAAAATAAAAGTCTCTATCGGTTAAATAACTTATTGAGTGTAAAATAACACTACAAAATATAACAAACAGTTGACTAATATAAAGAAAGGATATAATTAAATAATATAAGAATAATATATAAATCCTGGAAACTAATTAAATAACTGATGGTTATTTACACTCCCAACCAATCATGTGTGACTATAAATTTTAAACTTTAGTCACGAATGATTTCTAAAGTAAAATACCAATGTTTAAGGCTAGATGTAAAGCAAACTGAAACTTGTTCTACTATATAACCGCTTAAATCAAAGGATATGTCAGGATGTTCAGTGTGCTCCAGCAGCAGGACCAGCTTCTGCACTGGACGTTCAACTAATGATGGTTTGTTCAGACGTTTACCATCCTTTCCCAGATTTCTGTCTCCAAACGTATCTTTTACTCTTCTCACCAAACCATCTTTGTCAACGACAGTCTCATTAACTTCTGCCAAGCGCCACTCATTCCTGGGCAGATTGTCTGCTTTCTCCAAGACTATATCTCCAGCTTGCATGTTCCTTCTTGGTGAAGCCAGCATTGTCTTGTTGCAATGTTAGACACATACTCCTTGCGCCAACGTCCCCAAAACTGTTCCGCTAAGTATTGGACATGGCGCCATCTCTTACGACCATATAGGTCTTCTCTGACAACTTCCAGGGGGTGGTAAGGCTGTGAGTAGTTTTTCAGGGTGAGGAGGTGATTAGGGGTTAGAGGCTCCAGGACTGCAGGGATCACTTAAGTTATCTACAGTGAGTGGACGGCTATTTACAATGGCCATGGCCTTCATAGAAAAATGGTTCGCAGAGAAGAATCATCTAACCTTCCAGATGACTGGGACAGAGTGGAACGAAGAACACTTCTCACAGTTCTAATCTGTCTCTCCCAAACTCCGCCAGTGTGACTTGCATGGGGTGCGTTAAAGACAAAGTCACACTGTTTTTCTGCTAAGAATGCTACCAGACGGTTGGTGTCAATCTCTTCCATGGCCTTGGTGAGCTCATTCTTGGCTCCAATGAAATTAGTGCCTTGGTCACACCTTATTTGATTTACTGCTCCTCTTATAGCGATGAAACAACGTAGACCATTGATAAAGGCGTCCGTGGACATGTCATCCAGCATCTCAATATGGATGGCTCTGCAACAGAAACAAGTAAAAATAAGTCCATACCTCTTGTAACGATTTACGGCCTTGTCTAGTGAAGAACGGACCAAAAACATTCCATTCCGCTGTATGTGAATGGAGGGGATGGATCTATGCGCTCTGAGGGCAGGTTAGCCATTTTTTGCTCTTCAGTAGGTCTGCGAAGCTTGCGACATCTCACACACTGTCGTATAAAGGATGCTACAGTCCTGTTTACTCCTGTTATCCAAAATCCTCTTGATCTGATCTCATTGATAGTCAAGCCCTTCCCTTGATGTGCCGTTTTTTCATGACAATCAGCGATCAGAAGTTTTGTAAGGTGATGTTCCTTTGGAATTAACACTGGATGTTTAACAGAGTTAGGGGGCAGAAGCATCACAAAGCCTTCCTCCCACCTTGAGCAATCCGTTGTGATCAACAAAGGCATTTAGATTGTATAGCCTGCTGCTGCGTGGGAGCTGTTTGCCCTTACGGAGTAAGGCTATTTCTTCTGCATATATCTGACTCTGTAAGTCCTTAATTATGGTGCACTTAGCATCCTCACGTTCTGCCACTGTACTGTGGTCACTGGACTTGTCCTTCTGACACGACGAAGTAGGCGTGCAACTGCTTGGATGACTTTGGACCATGAAGACATATTTGTGAAACGGTTGGACAAGCAGGAATACTGTAATGTTTGTGTGTTAAGTGATTGAGCCTTTTTGACCTCTGGGTCACCGATTGGAAGTTGTGGGTTAACATCCACAGGGGAAGGTATTTGCTGTTCCCACAAAATGTCCGGTCCTCTGAACCAGCTGGAAGTGACCAGATCATTAACACTCAGACCTCGTGATGCATAATCGGCTGGATTTTCATCCGATGGAATGTATCGCCACTGCTGAGGAGTTGTGGTGCGATGAATTCTCTGAACTCGATTCGCGACAAACGTGTGGAAGCGGCGAGCTTCATTGTTTATATAACCTAACACTACTTGAGAGTCAGTCCAGAAATATGCTTCTGCATCTCCAAGGTTCATTTCTTCCTTCAACATATCATTCACTGCAACTGACACAAACTGCAGCAGTCAACTCTAATCGAGGGATTGTGGTGACCTTAAGCGGGGCTACTCTAGATTTAGCCATGAGCAAAGAACAATGGATGTCACCTTGCTCATTCTTGACCCTAAGGTATGAGCACTGGCCATATCCTCTCATGCTGGCATCTGAGAAGTGATGAATCTCTCTCATCATGATTGTCCCAAACGCAGCAGGCACAATACAACGAGGCACCTGAATCTTCTCCAAGTTAAGAAGATCGGTCTTCCAGTGCTCCCAACCCAACTGCAAATCATCAGGTAAGGGATCGTCCCAGCCCATGCCATTTCGGCACATTTCTTGAAGAACAGCCTTTCCTTTGAGCAAGAATGGTGCGAGAAACCCTAAGGGGTCAAATAACGAGGCCACAGTAGACAGTATACCTCTACGGGTTGCTGACTGGTCTTTAATAATGACACGAAATTTGAAATGATCATGTTCAAGATGCCCAGTAAATGCCCAGGGCTCTTTCCAAGGACTGGTCAGTGAGGGAGAGATTGACAGATGTAACATCTACAGCACACTCAGAGGGCGGTATTGTCTCCAAAACTGCCTTGTCATTGGATGCAAATTTATGCAACCTTAAGCCTCCTAATGCACAAAGTTGGCGAGCTTCTTGAGCCAACTTTATGGCCTTCTCTGCACTTTCCACACTGGAGACTCCATCATCCATGTAGAAATCCTGCATAATAAATTGTGAACCTAGGGGATACAGATGTTCACCTTCTCTTGCAAGATGCTTTAGTCCATAGTTAGCACATCCGGGGGACGATGAGGCACCAAACAGATGTACTCTCATGCGGAACGTTTGAGGCTGTGAGTTGAAATCTCCATTTCTCCACCATAGAAAACGCAAGTAATCACGATCAGCTTTGTCAACATGGAACTGGTGAAACATCCTCTCAATATCACACATCAGGGCCACAGGGTACTGTCTGAACCGCAAAAGAATGCCAGTCAGGCTGTTCATAAGGTCAGGGCCTACAAGAAGATGATCGTTTAAGCATGTTCCCTTGAATCTTGCGGAGCAGTCAAAAACCACGCGCAATTTCCCTGGCTTCTTCGAGTGATACACTCCGTGATGAGGTATGTACCATTTTTCTCCTTCCTTCCCTTCATCAATGACTCTTTCTGCATCACCATTCTCTATTACATCTTCCATGAACTTAACATAATGCTCTCTGTACTCCTGGTTCTTCATTAATCTCCGCTTTAGATGCTGAAGTCTCGTGACCGCAAGAGGCTCATTATTTGGAAGACAGGGTCTTCTCTTGAATGGAAGAGGCATTTCCAAGTGGCTGTCTTTGTTCATCCTGATACTTTCTCCAAGTTTGTTCAAGAACATAATGTCATCTTGAGACACTACTCTTGTCCTTTCTTCAGTATCTTTGAAATCTGACTCCAACACTTTAATCACGTCAGTTGGCGTTACAGCAGGAATCTCCTTGATAGATACTCTGTGACACATAGTAAGACTGCTTTGTGACTCATGATGTGTCAAGGAAGGACCCACAATGCTCCATCCAAGATCCGTACGAACAGCATATGGCTCATTTTCTGCTCCAAGAATGACTTCTCTGGGGGCCAAAGCTCTGGAACAATTATATCCTATTAATAGACCAACCTCACAGTCTTGAAGTGGGGGAATTTTGTCTATCAGAGGAGCAAGATGTTTCCAACACCTGGCTGTCTCTCTGGTAGGGATGTGGGCACGATCCGCAGGAATACATTCTTTAGTATATGCAGCGGGAAGGTCTAGTACTAATGGTGAATTAAAGCCTCTAACTCTAAGACCAGAAACTCTTTCACTTAATATCAATGAATCCTTCCCAACCATAGTGGTGAGCTTAAGTGTCACTGGGCATGAGTCGACCTTTAGACTTTGACTTACTGCATATTCAATGAAGACAGTGTCACTTTGTGTGTCTAACAGAGCGTAGACAAGTTTCTCAGAGACTGGGTTGTTTTGTGAGGACAACCACACTGGCACAATCATTGAGGTGTTAGCAGATGTGCATCCAGATTCTACACTTAAAGACGTTGTGACTTTCTCGTGTGCATTCTCTGGGCCTTGAAGAGAGGAAGACTTTAACTTTCTAATGAAGCCGTCATCATGTAAGCAGGTTGGATGTCTTCTCTTACAGGTGTTACAGCTATGTCTGGAGTGACAGTCTCTGGCATTGTGACCAAGTCTCAAACATCCATAGCACAGCTTTGTGTCCTTTATGAATTGTCTTCGCTCTTCAAGAGATCTTGCAGTGAATTTAGAGCAATCATGAATTTGATGTTCACTACCTTGACAGAACAAACATGGTTTAGTGATTTTACTAGTGAGCTTTGGATTCTCATGCTGTGTGACTAACTTCGTATGGAAAACACTGGCCTTGTTCTTACTAACCTTAAGATTATGTTTCTCCTTATTAGCTTCAGAAACGTGAAGGGCATGAAAGGAAGTGACTGGGTTGCAGGCCACCTCAGCCTCAATGGACATGAAATGTGCAAAATCTTGGAAAGATGGGAAATCTTGTGTCTCACTCAGTGTTTGTGTGGCTTGGCGATTCCAGCGGGCAGCCGCCCAATCAGGAATTTTGCTCACAAGTTTCCTATTCTCCTCACAGTCATTCAGTATTTCCAGTCCCTTCACATGAGGCATAGCGTCCTTACATGTGGTCAGGAAATCTGAGAAATTTCGGAGACCTTCTGAGTCCTTAGGCTGGATTCTGGGCCAGTTTGCAAGTTTCTCTCGAAATGCTCTTTGAATCGTGAATGGCTGTCCATATCGATCTTGAAGTCTTTTCCATGCATCCTTGTAAGCTTCCTCATCGTTTCTGTAAAAGATGCCTTCTAAGGTTTTCAGAGCAGACCCAGCAATATACTTCTTCAAATAGTATAACTTATCTGCTGAGGAAATATGTCTTTTGTCGATGAGTGATTGGAATGAAGCTTTCCACTCTATGAAGTGAATTGGGTCACCAGTAAAAACAGTGGGCTCTGGCATAGGAAGTCTGTTTAACGTTATACTGTCTTGGACAGCTTGTGCAAGGTAAGACACATCCACATTGGGTGTTGGCGATGAAACCCTTTCATTGAGTGTTGGCTTAACTGAGGATGAATACACAGGTTTGTGTGTGTAAATGCTTACAGGCTGTAGCAGCTCGTCATTTTGGTTAGTAGAGTGAGTGGTTTCTTCCTTGTCATACACTTCTAGTCTTGCTTTAGCAGCTCTTACCTCTTTCACTGCTTGTAATCTTTCAAACTCACTCCTTTGAGCATCCAATTCTTTCCTTTGCTTCTCTTCTAGAAGTTGTATTTTTTCCCTTTGTTCCTTTTCCTCCATTATTGTTGCATATTCTGCTTCCTTTGCTGCAAGCTCTGCTGCTGCCTCTATTCGCTTAGCCATCAGGATGGAGTTCACTGAAGGTTGACTTATGGGCGTACTCGACTTTGAGCTGATATGTGAGACCGTAGAACCATAGATGGAGCGAGCATAATCTCGATCAAGCAGTTCACGAAGACGCCCCTTTACTTGCTCACTGTCAAAGTCTCCATCCACACCTGAGATCCTCTCATAAGCAATCTTAACAATATCCTTTGTCACGGCATCGCAAGCATCAATTCTTCTCCTTGTATCAGTGGGTGGCGTTGCATAACTTCGAACCTTTATGTATGCATTCATTACAGTTTCTCTTTCATTTTCCAATATGTCTATAATTGACGCTAATTGGCTTTCAGTGATGTCTGTTTTCAGCAGCCCTCTTGCCTTTCGAGCCTCATCCTTCCATTTTTCATATGCATGCATAAGCCTTTTTTCTGCCTTTTCTGACTCCTCTCTTTGATATGCAAGCATCTTTTCTGTTGGAACTCGTTCACGGACAGAGCGACGTACTTCATTTCTCTTTTCAACTTCAGATCGATCTTCTATCTCATCATCTGTTTCCTTGTTTTGTGCAGCGTTTAATACTTCAATTTCCTTCACAGGAGTGCACAAATTTGATCCTTTGTCTGTCATCATTTACATCAGCAAATGGAATCAAAAGGGCAAGCTCTTACTGTAACAGCCCGGTTGAAGAATAAAGGATTTAACTCATTCACTGATGTTGTACGGTCTTTCCTTTTGTGTTTATTGTCCTTATAGACTTCACAACACCGTAAGAGCTAAAACAGATGAATAAACAATATTGGAAATTATGAGATCTTGTACATAAAAATGAAACAAAACAATCAATCTTACAGCAATAAATTACGCAATTAACATTAATATTCATCATAAACAACATAAAATTATGTCAACAGAGACACATGCAATATATGTGTGTTATGTTATATAAGAGCATAAATGAACTTAACTACCTTGTTCTCCTTTCCAACCAGGTGTCAAGCAACAAACTCAAAGCAAACAAAATACTGAAAATAAAACAACAATCTGATGCATAAATTCACTTAAAAGTGTCCTTAATTCCTAACGCCGTGTGCAGTCTCCGTCTTTGCGCGCTCTCTTTCTCCGTATTCCGCGCTCTCTGTGCATGAGCGGGCCCTGAGCACTTCCGTCAAGCCGCCTTTCAAAATAAAAGTCTCTATCGGTTAAATAACTTATTGAGTGTAAAATAACACTACAAAATATAACAAACAGTTGACTAATATTAAGAAAGGATATAATTAAATAATATAAGAATAATATATAAATCCTGGAAACTAATTAAATAACTGATGGTTATTTACACATAGAGACGGGCAAAAGATTTGAAATCTATAACGACTCATTTCAGCGATTCAGAGTCGACTCCTTACTTTAGAAGCCAATAACTTTATAAATCGTGTACTTTTTGGTTTAATTATTTTGCACATTGTTTACACTGATGGACAGCTACATCATACACTGTAATACAGGTAATTTTTGATTTCCCATCTGTGTGGCTCTTTAACAAATGGCATTTGTCCCACCGTTTCAAAAGAAAACACGTAAAAAAAACTGAATATCAGAGTAGGGATCCCAAATGGCGGCGGCTGTTGTGAGTGGTTTGGGAGGCTCCTCTCACAAGCGCAAATCGGGACACATTGCCGCTTTTACAGTCCTTTATCAGCTTACAATTGATATTTTAAAGTTTTGGCACAACGCTTTATATGATATCTACAAATGCTTTCTCAAACAAAAGAGAAACTGCAAACATGAGTACGACAACTACCATACTGCAGTCTTTGCTACCTGTTGCGTTCTGGCGCTTATGTCTGTTCTGTTCATATGTGATACCAACTAAAGCGGGTGAAAATATCAACAGTGCTGCTGCTGATCAAGATCCATTTGGCATTCGGGGTGAGAAAGCCAAACTATAATTTTTTGGTTTTGGCTATGCTACCATCTTCTCTCACACCTTTGCTGCCAATGAAGCACAGGCATCCAAAAGACTGAATCAACGCAACTGCATGAGCAAGCAGAAGCATGCTCCTCCAAGAATAATTAAAACTCTAATGTTGTTGCCACTTTTGTCGGGAGATGTACACCTAAATCCCGGGCCTCTATGTAAACTCGATGTACCCCAACACATCTTTGAACAACAGTTCCAAGCTAACGACTTCCTACGGGGAGTGAATGTGACAACAAATGTACTCTCTCTGAAAAAAATGTGGGTGAGATGGGTCATCATGTCTCACAAGTGGATGCTGCAGTTGACGTGCCTTTGTCCTGTTGCTGAGTCCGTTGGGGCATCTGGACATCTGGGTGCATCTGTCGACGGGATGGATGGAGCGGTTGCTGGCGCTGCCGTGCTGGAGCCGCTGAAGACACAGGGCCTTGGTCGCGGTGGGGACCGGAGCATTGGAGTGTGCCATCCAGATCCAACACCGGTGTCTGTGGCCCGGTTTCGGACAGCACGGTGAGTCTTGATTTACACGGCGCATGCATTACAATAGATGCCGAATGGAAACAACGACGGCAACTCATAAAGTCCAAAAATCCAAAACGGGCAGCGCTCAAGCAGAAAGAGTTGAAGATCTTTCAAACTGTAAATCATGCCCAGGTTATTTGGAATCCCCAAACAAAACCAAAGGGGATTTTGGGAGGACACATTAATATAAGGAGTATTTTACCAAAAATAGATCAAATTAATAGAATGTTAACTGACTCTAACCTGGATTACTTGTGTGTGACTGAAAGTTGGCTAAATCCATCCACTCCTACAGACCTAATCAACATACCTGGCTTTAAGTGTTACAGGAGAGATAGGGTCCAAGGAAGGGGTGGGGGTGTGCCATTATACATTAAAGAAACATTTAAGTGTGAGAAAGTTAACATTGATATGAAACTGGAATGCCTGGGGCTAAATGTAATTTTGTCTCCAACAATGAAATTCAAATTAATCGTCATTTACAATCCATCTTCATATGGAGCAAATTTTGTTGATGATTTTAAGAGTCTTCTATTGAATATTGACAATTGTACTGAATGTATAATTATGGGTGATTTCAATATAAACTGGCAGGAGAAAAACAACAGCAAAACAAAGCTGAAATCTTTGATGGATAAGTTTAAATATAAGCAAATGATTAACAAACCTACTAGAATTACAAGACATAGCGAAACATTGATTGATTAGATTTTTGTAAATAGACCAGACAGAATAACTAAAACTTATAACCTGATCACAGGGCTTACCGATCATAACATGACATTAATTGTCAGAAAGTTAACTAAAAAGCGTTTCATTAATTATAATAAAGTAGAGAACAAAATGAAAACAACAGGAATTCCTAAAGCAAAAATAAATTCCTTTGAAGGTGAATTAAATCCAATTAATTGGAATAGTATTACTGCTGAGACCGATATAAATTTGAGTGCATTCAAATTTGTCACTAAACTAAATGATGTAATAAATAAGTATACAAAATTCTCTTCCATGGTTCAACAAAGACATTTGGCTAATGTCTAAAAATCGTGACCTTGCACTTAAAAAGTCTTTAAAATCTAGGAATAATAATGACCATCTAATTTTCACTGGTCTTAGGAACAAAGTCACAAGTGAGCTGCACAAAGCAAAAACAAAATATTTTATAAAAATGATAGAATAAGCAAATGGAAGCAGCTCCAAACTGGCAACATATAAACAAATTGACAAATTCTAATAGAAAAAAACATCAAATGATAGATTGCCTTAATATTGATGATAATTTCGTTAATGACAACCAGCTAATTGCTAACGAGTTCAACAATTTTTTTGTTGAATAAGTCTAAAATCTAGCTAAACCTTTCAAGGGCAAATTACCTTTTGAGAACAAAGTTCAGCTTAGCAGTACAGATCTTTTAATAATAAGAAAAGTTTTGCATGACAAAGTAAGGAAAATTATTGTCAATATGAAAAATTCTACATCAAGAGACATTCATAACTTAATGTAGATCTAATTAAAAAAACATCTTAGCAGTTTACTCGATCCTATTACTTACCTTGAAAACTTGTCAATACAAACAAATACTTTCCCACAGAGCTGGAAGATTGCTGTAATCACTCCAATTTACAAGTCAGGCAACAAAGATCAAGCCTGCAATTACAGGCCTATTTCCATTCTCCCTGTCGTTGGAAAAAACTGTGGCGGAGCAATTAATAGAACATCTTGAAAATAACCAATTGTTGCATCCCCAGCAGTTTGGGTTCAGACAAAAACACAGCACAGAAACCGCCAACTGCTTCTTGTTGGAACAGATAAAAGGGTCACTGGACAAAGGGAATGTCGTAGGTGCTGTGTTTTTAGATCTGAAGAAGGCCTTCGACACAGTGGACCATTTTATCTTATTGCAGAAATTACAGCAATTTCAATTTTCAGCTGCGGCCCTGTTATGGTTCAAGTCCTACCTGGAGGGTACAGAACAATGTGTGAAAGTAGGAACCATTAAATCCAACCTGAGTCCAAATGACTTAGGAGTGCCTCAAGGGTCAGTTCTAGGACCGTTATTGTTTTCACTGTATATAAATGATCTCCCAGACTGCTGTCAGGGTGTAAATTGCCAGCTTTATGCTGACGACACAGTTATCCATGTGTCAGCAAAAACAACTATACTGGCTGGGCAGCAGTTAACACAGGCTTTATCTCAAGATGGCTTCAGCTGTCCCATTTAACCCTAAACAGAAACAGAACACACAGAAAACGTTCTCAATGTGGTTTTCTATCAACCAGAGGTCCCCGATAGCATCTTTGAGGTTCATTTAGACCATGAACCCATTCAGGAGGTTCATGAAACGAAATACTTGGGGATAATCTTGGATAAACACCTGAAGTTTCAAAGTCAAGTAAATCATGTTTGCAGGAAAGTCAAATCAAATCTGAACTGTTTTCGTTTTATTAGAGGAGAGTTGTCACATCACGCGGCTTTATTGTTTATGCACGCAATGGTTTTTTCACATCTGTCATACTGTATAACAGCATGGTCACAAACATCAGCGTCCACTTTGAAACCAGTTATCTCTCTATATAAACAGGCAATTAAGATATTTGACAAAAAAAACAATGAGATGGCATCATTGTGATATCATACAAAAGCATAAGCTTTTTACTTTTGAAAATTTTGTACATTTTAGTATTTTGAAATTGACTTTGAAATGTATGAACAACTGTGTGTCATCACTGTTCTCTGGTTCATGGAGAGTCATCAGGGCTCTTTTAGACCTTCCACCAGAGCCTCAGTTAGTTGGGATTGTGTGCTCCCGAAGTTAAGAACATCTTTTGGACAATCTAGCTTCTCCTTCAGAGGGGCTACATGGAACTCTCTTCCTACTGGATTAAAATTGCAGAACAATATTAACATCTTCACCAGAGAGCTCAAACAGTGGCTTAAATCGGGCCAAAGTTGTTCCCATGTGTAAATTGTGCTGTGTTTTGTTTAACAATTGTGTTTTTCTGTTGTAAAAGCCCCTATGGACAGTTGTTGAAAATTAGCACATGTGCTATAACACTTTAAACAATGCATCTGGTTTGTCCAATGTTATTGCTATGTCCATATGAAATAAATAAATAAATAAAAAAGACATGTTGTGAGTGGTAAAGTGAAGACCTGGTTTAAACATCCCAGTATTTGTTGTATTCAGATTTCACTAATGACTGTTTTCTCTGTGTCTTACAGCACTGGATGAGCGTTCACATCTCATGATGCTGGTGTTTATAGCTGTAGTTGTAGGTTTGATGTGCCATAGAAAGGGTGACAAATCAGATAAAGAAGGCAAGTATTGACATGCAAAAAATTAAACAAAGCAAATAAACACAAAATCAGTAATTGTTGATCAGAGGTAGTAAGATCTATTACATGTCTGATTATTATTAAAAAAGTTAAGACTAATAATCAAGACATGCATTATGAGCTGATACAACATGATCTGTTCACATTCAATGTGTAAAAGTCTGATTCAAATCATATTTCATATGAAACAATTCTTTTTTCTTTTTTTTTTTTGCTGTTCAGACTTTCAAAAGCCCATCTGGATAATATCTGGTTATGCAAAAAATCTGATTTTTGCTGACATGGCCTGTACGTGTGTGTGTATAATTTTTCTTTATTGTAGAAAAACCTGCAAAAAGGAGGAAGGGGAAAGAAGTGCGTGCTCTCTTTCGGAGAGTATGTAAGACTGTAAAGCACCCTTTCCTTCGCCGCAGAGCCAACAGAATGGACCATCTTACATCACATCCGGACCCAAATGATTCAGAGCTGACGCCTGTCCCAGGTCTCTGCAGGACCACACCAGTGGCTGACACAGATGCTGCCGAACCTGAGCCGCTGTGTGCACCGGGTCTCTCCAGGATCGAGCAGGTGCCAGACGTGGATCTGGCTGATCCTGAGTCGTCACCTGTGGCAGATCCATCCAATTCTGCTCTGGGCAACAGTGAGTCATTATCACTTCGGTTCAAGTTGTTTCCGCCATCTTTTGTTAAATACCTTTCTCTATCATTACTTGCAGCTGTACTTCTCATTCACTGCAAGTAGCTGCTTAAAATCCAACAATGACTTTTATTGTACTATTTTCACTGTGCTGTTTTCAAAGTAAATAGCCAATTATTCAGAATTTATTCAGAAATGGATTTAACTGATGTATTTATTGAAATTGTCACCTGAATATATAAAAAAATTGGTCTAGTATTGACCATTAATATCTTATATAGCTTGATGATAGCCTTGATATCACCATGATGATAGCATTGTTGCTGGCATGGCATTAAAAATTAAATTATTTATTAGTAATTAATTAGTAGCTGCAGGTACAATAACCATTCATGGATGTTTCAAATGGTTTATTATTCATTTCTTCATTTCAGAAAAACTCAGAAAGGCGAGGAAGAGGAAAGCAGTCTGTGCTTTCTTTAAGAGATTACGTACGCCTGTAAAGCACCTCTTCCTCTGCTGTGACCTGAACAGAGTCCAGCATCTGACCCCAGAGCCAGATCTAGACGATTCTGAGCCAATGCCTGCCCAAGCTACATCCGAGATCAAGTCAGCAGATGAAGTGGTTCCTGTTGAGGCCGAGCCAGTGTGTCTGCAGAACCATCTCTGTGTAGATCTCCAGTCCTCATCTGTGCAATCAGCCGATGCAGATGCAGATCCAGATTTGTCGCATGTTTCAGATTCGTCTGATCCGGATGTCTGAACTGGATTGTGGTGAGTCATTATTAGCTTTGATTTATGTTGTTTCTGCCCTGTTTTATTTTCTGTGTTCTTTGCTGCTCCTCTGTAAACCTAATACTCTGACTTCCCTTCAAGTAATTGCTTGTTGTTGATTTGGATTGAATCATAATCCAAAGGATGACAGTGTTTTTGATTTCTTTAAACAGATTTTATTTGATATGTTCATATCAGAAAATGAAAGGAAAGTATCATGTATGTCTGTTTTCTTTTCCTGTGTGTTTTTCAGGATCTACGTTCTAAAAAATGATGGGGGTTTTTTTTTTACCCAAATGTTGGGTTAAGCCTGTTGGAATGTTTTATTTGGTTATTTTTAAAATGTATTACCTAGATGCTGGGTAGTTCTTTTTAATCTAAAAAAAATGTTTGTTTGTTTGTTTGTTTACCCAAATGCTGGGTTCAGCTTGATTGGTCATTTTTCTGGGGTGATTTTTTATATTTTTACCAAGGTGCTGGGTAGTTTTTCTGTAACTCAGCTGCTGGGTCATGTTTACTATCAATACAAATGATGGACCCCATCACATATGCCTACATACCCAGCGCTGGGTTCATGTAACCCAATGTTGGGTAAACACTACCAAACTGGTCAAAACTGGATACATTTGTCACCGGTTATTTTGTGCTCTGTACTGAGAGAAAACTTCCTGAGGGGAATCTTCCAGAGGGGAAACTTCCTGGATGAAATTCAGGTTGGTATTACATTGTATTCCTATCATATTTATACATTATAAATAGGAAAATGCCTGTAGTCTCACATTTTTCCTTTCCTTTTTTTTTTTTTTTTTTTTTAAATGCATGTTGCAGCTAATGTCTGCTTGGAATGCTAACCTTCTATTTCTATTCTATTTGATGAGCAGCCACCACCACGGATGTGGGAAATAATAACAGTTCGATTAACAGTTTATTGCTGGTCTTTGGTTTTATACTGCTGTAATTTTGAAAGATTTTATGTTATTGTAAGGTGAGCTTAAAGGGTACACTACTATGAAAATCACACACCTTCAGCGTGACATCAAAAAAAGTATAATTTCATAGATATTGTTAATAATCATATTATTAACTCATAACGCCAATATTCAAGAATGGAGACACATCAGACCCAAACAATTACAGAGGCAGTAATCTGGGGAAGTTGTTCTGCAATATCATCAATACAAGACTCGTACACTTCCTCACCGAGCTCAATGTCTTCAGCAAAAGTCAAATTGGATTTTTACCAAATTGTAGAACTATAGACCACGTCTAAACCCAACACACCCTGATCGACAAAAACAAAACAAAACAAAAAACTTTTGCTAGTTTTGTATATTTCCAGAAGGCCTTTGATTCAATTTGACATGAAGGTCTGCTGTCAGAACTTCTAGAATCAGGTATTGAGGGTAAAACATACAGTGTTATAAAAACAATGGTTTCAAAAAAATCTATGCACAATTAAAATAGGAAATAAACGAACAAAATTCTTCACCCAAGGGCGGGGTGTGAGGCAGGCCTGTCCACTATCACCGACCCTCTTCAATATCTACATTAATGAATTAGCAACACTCCCAGAACAATCAGCAGCACCTGGCCTCACACTACATGACACCAACATAAAGCCTTTGCTGTTTGCAGTTGAACAGAAGAGTGTCTACAGCAGAACCTGGAGGTCCTGCACACGTTCTGTCAGACCTGAGCCCTGACCATTAATCCTAACAAAACTGAAATACTAACATTCCAGAAAAGACCCAGAGTTCAGGGAAAGAGACACAACTTCACCCTTAATATGACCAAAATTTCAAATGCAACAAACTACACATACCTCGGGCTGAAGATAAATGCAACTGGTAAACATGGCTGTGAATGAACTGAAAGAGAAAGTGATAATGGCCTTTTATGCCATCAAAAGATCTGTCAAAATTGAAATACCAATTTGAATCTGCCTTAAAATATTTAATATATCATTCATAGAATCTATTGCATTATATGGCAGTGAAGTGTGGGGTCCTCTCCTAAATCACAAATTTGAAAAATGGGACAAAAATCCGATTGAAGCCCTGAATGTGGAGTTCTGTAAGAGCCTCCTCAGATTCCAGAGGAACACTACGAACAATGCATGCAGGGCAGAATTAGGCCAATCCCCTTTACTAATGTGCATTGAGAAACTAGTCATCAAATTTTGGAACGCCTAAAAATGAGAAACCCCAACTCTTACCATTTTAAAGCTCTTAAAAGCCATGAAGTGAACCCTGAAAAAGTCCCCTGATTCAGATGGTCCTGAAGCTGCACAAACAAACTAACACGACGAACAACAGCCAGAATCAGAACACTTAAATATGCATCCAGAAAATTCGGCCTAAACAAATTATAAAAGCACAAAAGGAAAATTATCTAACTTAATGGATTGAAACAACAGAAAGTAAGTAAACTTGAATGTTATTTGGTCCTAAATAGAGACTACATAACTGCAGAATATCTGAGTAGAGTGAAAGAGTGTAAATGAAGATGACAGATGACGAGGTTAGACGGAGCAGTCATACTCTGACCATAGAGACAGACAGATATCCACACCACTGGCCGCCCAGAGACAGCCACATCTTCCCTTACTGTAATCATGGGGAAGTGGAGACTGAGAAACACTTCCTCAACAGCTGAGAAGAGCTATGAAGAAATTAGATTCCACCAATGATCTTCAGAATCAGAATCAGAATCAGAATCAGAATCAGATTCTGAGCCAAGTCAAGTCACAGTTGATCTTCCTGAACAAAGTCCAGTCACAGTTGATCTTCCTGAACAAAGTCCAGTCACAGCTGATCTTCCTGAACCCAGTCAAATCACCACGGATCTTCCAGAGCCTCGCCACGTCTCAGCTGAACTTCCAGAACTCACTGTCTGTCCTGTCATGGCCACGGAGGCCATCCATGAACTCACCGTCTGCCCTGGCATGGCTATGGAGTTCCATTTTGGAACTCCCTAACCACCTCATCATGGCCACAGAAGCCGCCATTAACCTGTTTATGTTCTCTGTTTCAGTCCTACCTGACCAGACTTGCTCTCCTGCTCCATCGACCCCACTGTGGTGGTCCTCTGCTCGGCCCTGGTGTGCTTCTATCCCATCTTCTCGGCTGTGGTGGTCCTCTGCTCCGCCCTGGTGTGCTTCTATCCCATCTTCTTGGCTGTGGTGGTCCTCTGCTCTGCCCTGGTGTGCTTCTATCCCATCTTCTCAGCTGTGGTGGTCCTCTGCTCCGCCCTGGTGGGCTCCAGCTTCACCTGCACTGCCTTGGGTTAATGAGTTAAGCCCACGGCAGACCCCTGTTCCCGAGTTAAACCCACGGCAGATCCCTGTTCCTGAGTTAAGCCCTGTTCCTGAGTTCAGCCCACAGCCCACCCCTGTTCGTGAGCTAAGCCCTGTTCCCGAGTTAAACCCACGCCGGGCCCCTGTTCCCGAGGGGGGGGGCTATGTCATAATCATTAGCTGGAGTGCCCATGAACTTCAGTAGAGGGCACTTCACTCAGGACTCACTCAAAACCCATCAACCACCAGATGTCACCATATCATCACTTGGACACTAGCAACTCTCATCCTGTTGCACCACACCTGAACTAGATCTCCCATGAGTCACTACATCACAATCACCTTGCCACACCTGCACCTCATTCATCAGCTAATCTCCTTACCACACCCGCAGCTCATTCATCAGCTAATCTCCTTGCCACACCCGCAGCTCATTCATCAGCTAATCTCCTTGCCACACCTGCACCTCATTCATCAGCTAATCTCCTTGCCACACCTGCACCTCATTTACACACACATATAAGCAGCACTCCCACACAGACACTTTGCAAAGTCTTGTTTAGCCCCGTCTAGCATTCACGAGCGGTTTCCCTGTGTTTGTTCTTCCCGTGTTTGATCTTGGATTGTTTCAACTGACCCTGATTCTCTGCTGCCTGCCCTGACCTCTGCTTGTTACCGATTATGATTCTGGTTATCCCTGACATGCCTGATGCCGTTTCTGATTTCTGCCTGTCTGACCATTCTCTTAATAAAGTTCTGCACATGGATCTGAACGCCTCTGACTCTTTGTTACACATGCATGTTTTTGTTGAATATATATCTGATTCAGTGTAAACACTATGCTTTGGCAATACATTGTAACAATTGTCATGCCAATAAAGCACATATTGAATTCAATTTAATTGACAGACAGCAAAGCAAGACGCGCACACACACAGTATGTCTCAAAATGAAACATTTTAATAAATATTACATGAAATGTATTAAACACTGGTGCTGCTCCCATTAAGCTCTTCCACGTTAAACATCTATTTAAACTTTATCTTAATCTACTTCATAAACAGGCTTTAAATAAGAACTGATATCAAATCAAATCTACAGATTGGCTCTGACCTTTTGTTGTGTATTCCAGCCTTAGGAGACTAGTTGACATCTATTTAATAAGAGGCTTCATAATTAGGATAGTTTCTGTGTTCATCCCTGTGAATGTAATGTTTTTTTTTTTTTTTTTTGATTTTGAATTTGTGTTTCTTAGCTGAACATGGACTAGTCTAGATGTTGATATATGCTTAAGTGACACTATGAATATTTAACTGATCAAATTGAATGCCTTGTTGCTTGATTTTAGGGGTCCGGTTTTTGGTTTGTTTGTTTGTTTTTTGATTGACTTTGTACCTTAAAAAAATGTCCTTTAAAGAAGTTAATTTATTATATATATAAAAAAAAAACATGATATGAGCTTAATAGGAACAGGGGTCTGCCTAAAGGGTACAAACCTGTACCCATTAAGCACAGCCAGGCTGTTTGCATTTAATTATGTATATCTTAATTTAAATGCTTTTATTTTTGTTTCTTTTTTTTTTAATTTGTGTACAGTGTCTCTCTTTGAAGTGGGAGAGTTTATAGGGTCAGGAAGTTTTGGCAGGGTGTATGAGGGATCCCATATATTTAATGGCAATGTATCCTTTTCTATGCTATTAAAGTGAAATAACTCAACATAGATATTAGAGCCTGATAAAAATGCTCTTTTAAGATTAAGATATCAAATGGCACTTAAGAGGCTTTTGCATCTGAACTCTTCATATTTAACACAGAACATCTATTAAAATGAAAGCACATAATTGTCAAGGTATTGGTAAGGGAGGAACTCAAGTGCAGACAGGATTCAACACAAAAGGGTTTATTAAATACAAAAAGGGAAAACAAAAACCCACGAGGGGGAAAACAAGGGCTAGGGTAAGGACTAAATAACCAAACAAGACAGGGCTGACCAGATAAAGACACTAAACACTAACTATAAACAAACACTCACGGTATACAGGATACAATCACAGTCACAAGTGTGGAACACATCTGAGAAGCACATAAGTAACACAATGAACCGACGCAAGACAGAGCACACTAGGAGATCTAAATAGGGGGAACAATTAAGACACGACAGGTGACACAGATAGGGCAATCACGACACGACTAGGATAACAAGGGGGGCGGGGCAAGGGAACGAGACAACACAAGCACATGGCCAAAGACAAGGCCATGCGCTTGTACACAAAACAAGGGTCTGTCATGATCCTGCCTCAAGACTAGGAAAAATCAAGGACACGAGGGCAGGATCATGACAGAACCCCTCCCTTAAGGAGCGGCTTCCAGACGCTCCTCAAGGGAACATCAAACACGGGACATGACTGACATGACAGACTGGGACACAGACACAAACCAACAAGACATGACTAATAATAACAAAGGCAAACATGAAAACACAATGGCAGGGTTAGGGTGACATAACAAAAAAAACAAACAGGGAAGGGGAGGGGGCGGGACCACAAAGTTCATGGGGGACAGACCAGGGCGGGGGGGGGTGGGGTAGGAATCTTAGGAGGACAGGACGAAGGCTGACGACGGGGGGTACGGGCAGGTCTGGGTGGTGAGGGGCGGGGAGGGTCTCAGGACAACTGACAGGGGACATGACAGGAGCAGACAAGGGACGCGGGGCAACACTTACGGGACGCGGGGCAAGACTTACAGGACGCGGGGAGACGACAGCTGGACACGGGGGAACAACATCTACTGGACACGGGGCGACAACATCTACTGGACACGGGGGGACCACAGGACAAGGGGGGACATTAACGGGACACGGGGCCACATCAACAGGACACGGGGCCACATCAACAGGACACGGGGCCACATCAACAGGACACGGGGCCACATCAACAGGACACGGGGAGACAACGGCTGGACATTTGGGACTTCTGGGGACAGGGTCAGGGGACAAGACAGGACTGGGGATTTCTAAAATTTGGACAAGACGGGACAAATAATCAGAAAATGCTTTAGCAGCTAGGACAATTGGCATCTCCTTATGAGATGAAACCGACTGTACAAGAGTCTTTGCTGCAGAGTCGGCCGCGGCTCTCTCCTCCGCTCTCACGACTGCCGACTTGCATACAGCCTTCTTTCCCGGCTCGGGCACGCTAGCGCTCACCGCTGCTGACTCGGACACGCTCACTGCTGCTGGCTCGGGCACGCTCACTGCTGCTGGCTCGGGCACGCCAGCGCTCTCCGCTGCTGGCTCGGGCAAGCTCACCGCTGCTGGGTCGGGCACGCCAGCGCTCACCGCTGCTGGCACGGGCACGCCAGCGCTCTCCGCTGCTGGCACGGGCACGCCAGCGCTCTCCGCTGATGGCACGGGCACGCCAGCGCTCTCCGCTGATGGCACGGGCACGCCCACCGCTGCTGGTACGGGCACGCCAGTGCTCTCCGCTGCTGGCACGGGCACGCCAGCGCTCTCCGCTGCTGGCACGGGAGGAAACGGGGTCACAGGACCGGCAGGCCCCCTCTTCCTCCTCTTCCTCCTTGGGCGCGGTGCAGAGACCACAGCTGGGTCAGAGGCGGGTTGGGGGAGTTCGGTCTCTGGCAGGGCTGACTCCGACGATTCCGAGGCAGACTCCCACGATAACCGTCTCCCTCGCTTCCCGGGGAGACCGACGGGTGTGGGAGGCACCTCAGGACTCGGTGAGGGATGTGCCTGATCCCCCAGAGTGGCCACGGCCAGGATACGACCCTCTGGAACCGTTGGCAGCTGGGTAGGTGGGGACCTCTGGGGCTCCTCCTCTCGCCCGCTCGCTCCGGAACGACCTCCCCTGGTCCCCCGGAACACCACAAGGCGAGAGCCCTCAAAACAAACTCGCTGGCTGGCTGATGCCATCCAGCATTGCCTCCTGTCTGCTGAGTTCCTTGGTGGTCGGTTCATTCTGTCAAGGTATTGGTAAGGGAGGAACTCAAGTGCAGACAGGATTCAACACAAAAGGGTTTATTAAATACAAAAAGGGAAAACAAAACCCACGAGGGGGAAAACAAGGGCTAGGGTAAGGACTAAATAACCAAACAAGACAGGGCTGACCAGATAAAGACACTAAACACTAACTATAAACAAACACTCACGGTATACAGGATACAATCACAGTCACAAGTGTGGAACACATCTGAGAAGCACATAAGTAACACAATGAACCGACGCAAGACAGAGCACACTAGGAGATCTAAATAGGGGGAACAATTAAGACACGACAGGTGACACAGATAGGGCAATCACGACACGACTAGGATAACAAGGGGGGCGGGGCAAGGGAACGAGACAACACAAGCACATGGCCCAAAGACAAGGCCATGCGCTTGTACACAAAACAAGGGTCTGTCATGATCCTGCCTCAAGACTAGGAAAAATCAAGGACACGAGGGCAGGATCATGACACATAATGACAATATGACCTTAAATGTTATTCAAACAAAACAACTCATTGTGCCTGCAATGAAAACTGATGGGTGTTGTCTCATAACACTGTAGCATTTCAGAAAAGTGCCTAAGAGACTTTAAAGAATGTGCCATGAGAACGTAGCATGCATAATTCTAGAAGGTGTTGATATATGTTGGGAGCTCCATCAGTTTGTGAGATTTACACAACTCAATGCAAACATATTACATTTCAATAAAAATAATAATACATCAGTTTAGTTATGCATGCACAGTATAGATTAACACTTAATTGTACGTACTGTATGAATGAAGTTCTCTTCTCTTCCCTGTTGATATTTTAACTAATGCAGTATGTCCTGCAAAGTTCCAAAACAGTTGCCTGAAAGTTTCTAGCAAACCTGAATACTTGATTAGCTGGTTCAGGTGTGTGTGAGTAGGGTTGGCGCTAAACTCTTTCTTAAAGCTAAAAAATTTCTTGGTAGGTATTCTGTCTCTATTATTTATTTCTGTTGTATTTATCAATTGTTTATCATTGAAGTTACTCCCTTTAAAATACTTTAAGAAATGATTTGGGTGTTTAACGAGATCCTGGATATGAAGGGTAAAATGGTTCATGATGGAAACGGACAGCCATTTCTGAGGTGAAATATAATTTATTAGTCATTTACAAGCTTTAATACCAAAAAGTATTCATAACACTTCATTTGCATCTGCATTTCATAATAATTAACTATGTCAAATTATATGAATCTGAAGATGAATTAATCTGTGTTAATCTTAATCTTAATGTGATTTTAGACTTTTTGTATGATTGAGTAGAGAATCCCTTTGGTCAACCAACATAAGTTTAAAACTTGATGACATACAGTAAATCATCAGTCTCGGTTTGTCTGTTCTACCAGAAAGAAGAAACCAGTTGTAACCATTCTAGTCTCACTTCTTTTTTTGAAGCACACCATGCTTTCAGAGAATCCCCATTTATGGATGCAAAGCAATGGGACACAAGTAACAGCTTCAGATTCTAGCTGAACTGATGCATTCATATAAAGTTAAAAAATTATTAAAAAAGGATACAAGGGTTACATTTATGAATGATGGCCTATCGTCTTCTGTAGAGCTGCTTTTTTCTGAATCACATTTGTTGCGTAATTAATTTACTTACTAATACAGTTATTGATCTGAATCAACACTTCACTGACATGAGCTGTATAATGACACTATTGGCTTGTCAGAGCTGCTTTAGAGAAGACTTTGAAATGTTTACTATTGTGAATTATTTTTTATACAGTATTGTTCAAAATAATAGCAGTACAATGTGACTAACCAGAATAATCAAGGTTTTTCATATATTTTTTTATTGCTACGTGGCAAACAAGTTACCAGTAGGTTCAGTAGATTCTCAGAAAACAAATGAAACCCAGCATTCATGATATGCACGGTCTTAAGGATGTGCAATTGGGCAATTAGTTGAATTAGTTGAAAGGGGTGTGTTCAAAAAAATAGCAGTGTGGCATTCAATCACTGAGGTCATCAATTTTGTGAAGAAACAGGTGTGAATCAGGTGGCCCCTATTTAAGGATGAAGCCAACACTTGTTGAACATGCATTTGAAAGCTGAGGAAAATGGGTCGTTCAAGACATTGTTCAGAAGAACAGCGTACTTTGATTAAAAAGTTGATTAGAGAGGGGAAAACCTATAAAGAGGTGCAAAAAATGATAGGCTGTTCAGCTAAAATGATCTCCAATGCCTTAAAATGGAGAGCAAAACCAGAGAGACGTGGAAGAAAACGGAAGACAACCATCAAAATGGATAGAAGAATAACCAGAATGGCAAAGGCTCAGCCAATGATCACCTCCAGGATGATCAAAGACAGTCTGGAGTTACCTGTAAGTACTGTGACAGTTAGAAGACGTCTGTGTGAAGCTAATCTATTTTCAAGAATCCCCCGCAAAGTCCCTCTGTTAAAAAAAAGGCATGTGCAGAAGAGGTTACAATTTGCCAAAGAACACATCAACTGGCCTAAAGAGAAATGGAGGAACATTTTGTGGACTGATGAGAGTAAAATTGTTCTTTTTGGGTCCAAGGGCCACAGGCAGTTTGTGAGACGACCCCCAAACTCTGAATTCAAGCCACAGTACACAGTGAAGACAGTGAAGCATGGAGGTGCAAGCATCATGATATGGGCATGTTTCTCCTACTATGGTGTTGGGCCTATTTATCGCATACCAGGGATCATGGATCAGTTTGCATATGTTAAAATACTTGAAGAGGTCATGTTGCCCTATGCTGAGGACATGCCCTTGAAATGGTTGTTTCAACAAGACAATGACCCAAAACACACTAGTAAACGGGTCTTGGTTCCAAACCAACAAAATTAATGTTATGGAGTGGCCAGCCCAATCTCCAAACCTTAATCCAATTGAGAACTTGTGGGGTGATATCAAAAATGCTGTTTCTGAAGCAAAACCAAGAAATGTGAATGAATTGTGGAATGTTGTTAAAGAATCATGGAGTGGAATAACAGCTGAGAGGTGCCACAAGTTGGTTGACTCCATGCCACACAGATGTCAAGCAGTTTTAAAAAACTGTGGTCATACAACTAAATATTAGTTTAGTGATTCACAGGATTGCTAAATCCCAGAAAAAAAAAATGTTTGTACAAAATAGTTTTGAGTTTGTACAGTCAAAGGTAGACACTGCTATTTTTTTGAACACAACCCTTTCAACTAATTGCCCAATTGCACAGCCTTAAGAGCGTGCATATCATGAATGCTGGGTCTTGTTTGTTTTCTGACAATCTACTGAACCTACTGGTAACTTGTTTGCCACGTAGCAATAAAAAATATACTAAAAACCTTGATTATTCTGGTTAGTCACATTGTACTGCTATTATTTTGAACAATACTGTATTTACAAATATTTAGAAAGCAACATTTTGAGCAAAAGGTTGAGAAAATTTTTTTTCTCAAGCTGCATTTGTATATGAAATTATTCTATTAGTACTTGTTTCTGCCTCTTTTTGGGAAAATTTTTGGAAATTCTTTACTCTTTCAAACGACAGTTGAAAATGGAAGTGAAGCATTGTTTCATAAATGTTACAGAAAACTGAAAATGGTGGGAAAAAAGTTAAATAGCCATTAAGCTTACGTAAAACTACAACAGGTGTTTGATATACTGTATAGCTGTCCAACACTTTTCACACATACAGTTCCATGCAAAAGTTTGGGAACCCCTTGCAGAATGTGTGAAAATGTTAATAATTTTAACAAAATAAGAGAGATCATACTAAATGCATGTTCTTTTTTATTTAGTACTGTCCTGAGTAAGATATTGTAAATAAAAGATTTACATTTAGTCCACAAGACAAAATAAATGCTGAAATGATTAATGATTAAAATCGTTCTTAATACTGTGTGCTGTTACCATGATCCACGACTGTATTTCTGTTTTGTGATGGTTGTGCATGAGTCCCTTGTTAGTTTTGAACATTCACTGATGCTCCAGAAGGAAACAAGATCCATTAAGAGCTGGGGGTGAAAACTTTTGGAAAACTGTACTTCATTTGTGTTCCGGCAAACATACAAGTATCTTCTGTAGCTTACAAAGGGCAGAACTAAATGGAATATTTCAATATTTCAATCTTCATCGTGTTCAAAAGTTTTCACCCCCCCAGATCTTAATGCATCTTTTCCTTCTGGAGCATCACTGAACGTTTGAATCTTTTTATATATTTGTGTTTGAGTCCCTCAATTGTCCTCAGTGTGATAAGATGGATCTCAAACTCATACAGTCACTGCTGGAAAGGGTTCAAATATTCAAAGATGCTGGAAAACTGAAGAATCTGCAGGACCTTAAGGGGGGGGGGGGGGGTGAAATGCTACTTCATGCATACTGAGTTTTTTAAGTTGTACGTTTGAAGGAGTATTTCTGTTCCAAAAATACTCCTTCCGGTTTGTCACAAGTTTCGGAATTTTTTTTCCGAGTATGGCTCTGTGTGACGTTTGATGGAGCAGAATTTCCTTGCCCAGTTTGACGACGGATTTGCGTATCATTTATTTCTTAAGGATGATGCAATCCCAACGAAAAAGGGTCACGATCGTGTGTTGGAACCGCAGGCGGTGAGTAAAACTGCTTAAAATATCTCTGCCTCCTTGTTAGTGCGTCCGCCTCCCATCGGAGACCCGGAGCGAGTCGTTGCTGCTGCTGCTCTCGTTCAGTTTCAGCCTCTGGATCTGATTCTGGATCATAAATATACGCTGAATCTGACTCTAAGCCATGGTTTGTTTTGGATGTTTTTTTCCTCACTGTAATGTCAGATTCCAAACGCTCTCAATGCAAAAGCTTACTCCCGCTCGTGATTCTTTAGCTCCGCCCACACGTCACGCCTCCAGCTGGTCATGTTTTTCCGCGAAAAATCGGTACAGACTATCTTTCTCTTATGAATATAATAAAACAAAAGACTTTTTGGAGTTATGAAGGATGCAGTACTACTCTATAGGTACTCAAGATTAACAGGATATTGAGTGAAAACGAGCATTTCACCCCCCCTTTAAAGATTTTTCTGAAGAATGCTGCTCAGTTTAACTGTCTAAGGGACTTATGCACAACCACCACAAAACAGAAAGACAGTCAAGGATCATCAGGTGACCACACACAGTACTAAGAACATTTGGGTTCACAAACATTTGAATGGGGTTAATTTAATCATTTCAGCTATTTTTTTGTGTTGTGGACTAAATGTAAACATCTTTTATGTACAATATCTTACTCGGGACAGTACTAAATAGAAAAAATATGCATTTAGTCTGATCTCTCTTATTTCTGTTAAAATTATTCACATTTTCACAGATTCTGGTAGGGGTTCCCAAACTTTTGCATGCCACTATATATGGCTTCTCTCCAATGTGGATCCTCATGTGTCCAATAAGGTTTCTTTTCTGTGTGAAACGCCTCCTACATCTCCACTATGAACTCTCATGAGAATTTTAAGACTTTGTTTGTTTAGGAGACTCTTTCCACTTTAAGAAACTCGTATGACCAGTTTTGGCATGATGTTTCAGCTCCGCTTCACTCAGATCATCCTCGTCCTCTTCCATCACGTCTAATCTCTGTCTGTTCACTCTCAGCTGGTTACTCAATGCGTCCACTTCCAGCTGTTTTCTGATATTGTTATTATACCAAAGCAAAAACAATAGAAAAGTACTGCTTCACAACATTTTCCTGCAACATTATTAAAAACAGTGAAACGAAGACATTCTCTAATCTCTTACAAACCATAATTAACAATCAGTGGATAAATTGTTCGAACAACCTTTGATTAATCGGTTATCAACAATTGTTTCAGAGTACAGGACCAGAACTCAAACTAAAGGTTTTTGTAATTTCAGACATGCATTTCTTTTTTATGACGGATTAGAGACGATAAATGAGTGAAACTCTTCCCACACCGAATGCAGTGATAAGGTCTCTCTCCAGTGTGGATCCTCTCGTGTTTTCTCAGATATTCTGAGCGTTTGAAGCTCTTGTCACAGTGTGAACACTTATAAGGTGTTTCTGGAGTGTGAACTGACTGATGCACTTTCAGGTCACCAATTGTAGAAAAAGCCTTCCCACATTCAGAGCAAGCGTGATCCTTCACAGCGCTGTGTCTTTTCTGGTGTATCTTCAATGCACTCGTGTGCCTGAAACTCTTTCCACACAAGGAACATACATAAGGCTTCTCCGTTGTATGAACCTTCAAGTGGTTCTTCAGGAAATCCGCCCTAAAAAAACTTTTACCGCATTGGTCACAATTATACAGTCTTTTTCTAGAATGAGTAAGCATGTGTTTTTTAAAAACCCCTGATTTTCTGAAACTCTTCCCGCACTGATCACACGTGTGCAGATTCTCTCCGGTGTGGATCTTCATGTGATCATTGAGGGCTCCTTTTCGTGCGTAACTCTTCCCACACTGAGCACAAGTGTGTGGTTTCTCTCCAGTGTGGATCGTCATGTGGTGGTTAAAGTTTGATTTATACGTGAACCTCTTCCCGCACTGATCACATGCATATGGATTCTCGCCCGTGTGGATTTTAATGTGATCATTGAGTAAATATTTCCCTGAAAAGCTCTTCCCACATTGAACACAAACGTGTGGTTTCTCTCCAGTGTGGACTCTGAGGTGCACCTTAAGGTTTTGTTTAAGTGAAAAGCTCTTCCCACAATGATCGCACGTGTGCGGCTTCTCTCCGCTGTGGATTTTCACGTGATCGTTAAGGTTTCCTTTTCGTTTGAAACTCTTGTCACACTGAGCACATTTGTACGGTTTCTCTCCAGTGTGAACTCTTATATGAAGTCTAAGACCTTGTTTGTGTAGGAAACATCTTCCACACTGGGGGCAGATGAAATATATTTGTGCCCCTCTTGTCAGCAATGATTTACTTTCAGTTTGCGAGGAAGAAGATTTTGCTCCAGTTTGGACTTGATGATGTTTCTCCTCCGATTCACTCATGTCTTCACTCTCCTAATTCACTTCCAACAGGTCTGAAATGAAAGTAAAAAGATGCATCACTTTGGTCACTCTAGAGGTTAATAAAGAAAATAAATTCCATCCTTCAATTTTCCAAACGCCTTGTTCTCAGTATGTTTGGTCACAGGAGAGTAATTTTCAGTACAATAATTATCAAAGAGAAATTTTTTGAAATTGATGGACATAAAAGTGAGCATATATGTAGCAGCAGACAACTGCAATGCGATATTATTATTATTTAAGGCTGTGCAATTAATGGAAATTGATTTCCAATTTCGCTTTTTGACTTATGACGATTATAAAAAAAATTGATTATCAAGAGGGAAAAAATTTTTGTGTTGCTTTCCATTTCTCATTTTGACTTTTGTTTTTTATCGTGCTCATGTCCCTTTCCTCTTTTTTAAAGTTGTGCTCTTTAGGCACTTTCTGTGAGACAATCAGATGTGTATTGAAGCCTATTTGATAGAGTGGAAATGCTCTGGCTCTAAATATGCACAGGATGTGCAACTGAAGACAATATAACCATTAGTCTGATCAGAGGTGCATTCACAAACAATGCAATTTCCCAATTAACACCATCAAATGGGGAAATACAACTGGTTAACCTTTCTGCAGATGACAAACCGGTAACCTGTAACATCTAGCTCTGTATTTCTCCTTAATTGCGTTGCACATCTTGATTCTCTATCAAGCGAACACACGTGAATAGCTACATGTCCGTGCATTTCATAACAAACGTACAAAGTTAAATGATACACTTCAAGCATGGTTGAAAACATATATATATCGAAAAAAAAAAAACGTACTGTTTTGTAATGTACTAACACTGTACACAAAAACTCCAACGAGCATCCAAATTCCAGGAACTGTAGGAAGAAACAGCAAGCAGCTGCACACAATAACAATAGTAACTCCAACGGGATGCACCGGAAACTACACTCTTCAAAGTATCAAAATAAAAGTCCCTCATTAAACCTCTTCCTTTCCCTAAGAGCCTATTATATACTATTATTGAAATTTCACTGGAATCATTTTTTTTTTATCATCGTGATCAGTTGCGATTATGACTTGTTTATCAATAAATCAATTATATTTCCCTGGAATTTTCCAAGAATTATATTCTAAATATAATTTTTTATATTTATGAACACAAGTCACATGTAGTGAGAACTTTTTTTTTTTTAATAGATACAAAATTGTAGTGTTGGATGGATTCCTCAGTGCTGCTTCCAAGGTTATTGTAAGAAAATAACTTTTATATAATTTAGATTAACTTCCATAATTCAAGAGAAATTTAATTTATTAGAAGTTGCCTAATTTATGATAAAATTTGCAATCCTGTTTACAAGATTATTTAATACATTTTGATAGAAAACAGTTAAATTTACAAAGTTTAGTAACATAGTTGCAAAAACAAAATGAACCACTTAAATATTTTGAAAACAAACATTAAAAGATTTAAGTTTTAGGCTCTTTTATAACAACTAAATATGATTCAAATATTATGACCTTCAACTTAATGTTCCCAAAGTTGTCTTTAATGAAAAAGCAGGATTAAATACAAATCTCTCTGTTCTTCATCATCCTCTTGCTCCATTATGCAGGCTTCTTGGTAACACGTTCTTTCATGAACTCCATTTTCTTCACTTGTAGGCTTATGGAAATAAGCTTCACTCCAGGTGATCTGTTGTGGGAGGAGCTTCACGCCAGGTGATCTGTTGTGGGAGGAGCTTCACTCCAGGTGATCTGTTGCGGGAGGAGCTTCACTTCAGTTGATCTGTTGCGGGAGGAGCTTCACTCCAGGTGATCTGTTGTGGGAGGAGCTTCACTCCAGGTGATCTGTTGCGGGAGGAGCTTCACTCCAGGTGATCTGTTGCGGGAGGAGCTTCACTCCAGGTGATCTGTTGCGGGAGGAGCTTCACTCTAGTTGATCTGTTGCGGGATGAGCTTCACTCCAGGTGATCTGTTGCGGGAGGAGCTTCACTCCAGGTGATCTGTTGCGGGAGGAGCTTCACTCCAGGTGATCTGCTGCGGGAGGAGCTTCACTCCGCGGGAGGAGCTTCACCCCAGGTGATCTGCTGCGGGAGGAGCTTCACTCTAGGTGATATGTTTTGCGGGAGGAGCTTCACTCCAGGTGATCTGCTGCGAGAGGAGCTTCACTCCGCGGGAGGAGCTTCACTCCAGGTGATCTGCTGCGGGAGGAGCTCCACTCCAGGTGATCTGCTGCGGGAGGAGCTTCACTCCAGGTGATCTGGTGCGGGAGGAGCTTCACTCCAGGTGATCCGTTGCGGGAGGCGCTTCACTCCAGGTGATCTGCTGCGGGAGGAGCTTCACTCCAGGTGATCTGTTGCGGGAGGAGCTGTTGCGGGAGGAGCTTCACTCCAGGTGATCTGTTGCGGGAGGAGCTACACTCTAGTTGATCTGTTGCGGGATGAGCTTCACTCCAGGTGATCTGTTGCGGGAGGAGCTTCACTCCAGGTGATCTGTTGCGGGAGGAGCTTCACTCCAGGTGATCTGCTGCGGGAGGAGCTTCACTCCGCGGGAGGAGCTTCACTCCAAGTGATCTGCTGCGGGAGGAGCTCCACTCCAGGTGATCTGCTGCGGGAGGAGCTTCACTCCAGGTGATCCGTTGCGGGAGACGCTTCACTCCAGGTGATCTGTTGCGGGAGGAGCTTCACTCCAGGTGATCTGCTGCGGGAGGAGCTTCACTCCAGGAGATCTGCTGTGGGAGGAGCTTCACTCCAGGAAATATGCTGTGGGAGGAGCTTCACTTTAGGTGATCTGTTGCGGGAGGAGCTTCACTCTAGGGAGATCTGCCTTGGGAGGAGCTTTAGTACAGGTGATCTGCTGTGTGGGGAACTTCACTCCAGGTGAATTGATGTGGTAAGAGATTAACTGAAGGGGACAAAACAGTTAATTTAATGATTAATCATTTAAAATATGATGTCAGAATAAGTAAAACCTGTCAACAGAAATAGCCCAAAACTCTGTTAACAGTCTTCTTTCAGCCTGAAATTTGACTGAGAAAGACAGGCAAGAGCAGAAGCAGAAGACAAAATTCTGATTATAACAAAGACCACAATTTATTGAATAATCTTAGTTGCGTATGTTTCAATGCTCAAGACTTCTTCAGAATGCAATTGTATAAAAGCTCAGACTTAGTCTGGCCAGTACAAATCCAACAAGTCCTATTATACCAAAGCAAAAACAATGAAAAAAGCACTGTTTTACAATATTAAAAACCTTGAAACAATGACATTCTCTAATCTCTTATCAACCATATTCATAAGATTAAACAACAATAGCAAGCATCGCAAGGAAATAAGTAAAAGAATAAGCAATATAAAATATAAAAGCATGAACAATGACAAAATAATAATAATAAAATTATTAAAATAATAAAATATTTAATAATTATTAAGCTCTAAAATAATCAACAATCAGTTGATTCATTGATCTAACCACCTTGGATTAATCAATAATCAACAATTGTTTGATGCAGTCTTACAGTTCAACTCGAACTACTGCTTGTAATTTCAGACATGCACTTTTTTTTATGCCCGATTAGAGACGATAAATGAGTGAAACTCTTCCCACATGAAGGGCAGTGATACGGTCTCTCTCCAGTGTGGATCCTCTCGTGTATTTTCAGATATTCTGAGCGTTTGAAGCTCTTGTCACAGTGTGAACACTTATAAGGTGTTTCTCTAGTGTGAACTGACTGATGAACTTTCAGTGCACTATCTGTAAAAAAAGCCTTCCCACATTCAGAGCAAGCATGATCCTTCACACCACTGTGTCTTTTCTGATGTCTCTTTAATGCACTCGTCTGTCTGAAACTCTTTCCACACAAGGAACATATGTGAGGCCTCTCCTTTGTATGAACTTTCAGGTGGTCCTTCAAGAAATCTGCTCTAAAAAAACTTTTACCGCATTGGTCACAATTGTACCGTCTTTCTCTAGAATGAGTAAGTAGATGTACTTTAAAAACCCCTGATTTTCTGAAACTCTTCCCACACTGATCACACGTGTGCAGATTCACTCCGGTGTGGATCTTCATGTGATCATTGAGGGCTCCTTTTCGTGCGTAACTCTTCCCACACTGAGCACAAGTGTGTGGTTTCTCTCCAGTGTGGATCGTCATGTGGTCGTTAAAGTTTGTTTTATGTGCAAAACTCTTCCCGCACTGATCACATGCATATGGCTTCTCTCCAGTGTGGATTTTCAGGTGTTCATTAAGGTTTCCTTTATGTGTGAATCTCTTCTCACACTGATCACATGGGAATGGCCTCTCGCCAGTGTGGATTTTCATGTGTTCGTTAAGGTTTCCTTTTTGTGAAAAGCTCTTCCCACACTGATCACATATGTGTGGCTTCTCTGCAGTGTGGATTTTCACGTGTTCAATCAGGTTTGTTTTTATAGTGAAAATCTTCTCACACTGATCACATGCGTACGGCTTCCCTCCATTATGCAATTTTATGTGAAGGTCAAGATTTTGCTTGAATGAGAAACCCTTTCCACACTGAGGGCAAGTGAAACATATATTGTCGTTTTTCAATGAGGGACTCCGGGATGTTTCTTCAGTTTTGACCTGATGCATCTCCCCTTCGTCCATCAGTTCTTCAGTCTCCTCGTACTCTTCTATCAGGTCTAAAATAAAAGTTTTAAATGTTTGTTTTTCAGTAAATCACTATATAAGTAATAAATAAATGTAAAAAAAAAATCAAAAAGAGAGAAATGTAAAAGGAAGAGGTTGTAAATCCTGACATTATATCAGAAATCTGAAGATCCTGATGCATTCATTTGAATTAGGTAAATTCATCGTCCATTTATATTTGTATTATTTTATCATCCAATTATTATATTTAAACATTGCAGGCACCAATTGAATTATGGTGTATACATTGTATATACCAATATTCAATTATCAAACTATATATATTAATTTACTATATTTTATAAGTCAGGGCTGTAAAATTATGTGTTTCTGTTTTCAGTAAAATTTGCATGATGTTTTCTTTTCCTCTTGGCTCGGTATATGCATAGTATTGTTACTACTATTACGATACTTTGTTCTCAAATTGTTACCAACATCAACATTGCGTGAGTGTATTTAGTGTGCATTAGCGTTATCTTTAGATTTCTTTTTCTGTACAGTCTAATCTCTAATTGTCATACCATTCGAATGTCATTGAAAGAAATTGCTCTTTTAACATCGAAAGCAACTTAATATTTCTTAGAACTCATTCTCTTTGGAATGCAAATCTTTTTCGAGTACAGTAATCCCATGTTTTCAGACGTGACGTAATGACGCAAAGCGAACAACGCGAACCACTCAAATTATAAAACATCACTACAAGCTTACCTTTGTGAATTTGGCAAACTTAGCTTTAAACACTGATTGATTATGAACTTGCTCAAAATTGATTTTGGATCTTTTTAAACAAAAACTAAAGCAGTTTTGCAGGTGTACGTATTATAACCTTATTATAGAATTAAGAACAAACACCAACCTATTTGTTGTTCCATATCTTCCAGTTTTATTCCGCAGGGCTCTGGATCATTCATGTTTACTTTCTTTCACAAACTTTATCTTCTTCGCTTTTAGACTAATGGGAACATTCCAGCATTTACTGTGAAGACGCTGAACTGTGGGTGAACTGCTGTGTGATGGGGCAACAAAACTGCCAAAATAAAAAATAAATCCGTTGTCAAATCAATGCTTTCACTGAAGAAATCATGATCGACTCCCATTGATCCCCCTTAGATCATGCTATGACATTAAACAAGTAGTGTTCAGTAACAATACCAATATTTCTCCAAATAATCGATGAAAATACATCAAGTTCCTACTGTAAGGTTAGCTATTTAACATTTGTTCCTAACATCTGCTAGGCTAAACGTTTATTTCAGTCAGCAGACGCCAGAAAGCCGCATAAATAGCGCAGTACCCGATGTAAACAATACAGAATGACTGCCAAAAATGTTCCTTTAAAAATCAGTGTTTTATACTTGTATAAATGTATGAAGCACCAAGAACTGATTGTCTTTTTGTCTTACCTCAGGAGACCCAACGCTGACTGATGACGCTTGTTGTGACGTCATATTCTTGTTTCACAGCGGTTCGTATATTAGTGAATTATCGCCACCTATCGCAGAATGGACCATTGACTACGTGGATATGTTTTCATATCGTGGCTTTCATGAAAGAGACTTTATATTGCTCAACAATATATTGTGTGACGTTTCATATTTAATTTCAGTCACGTTCACTTAGAGAGAAATATTAAGTTACATTAAACAATTATTACTTGTAAGGCGAGAGGTGAATAGGGTAAAAAAAAAACTAATATTTATCACCTAAGTTGATTACATTGATAATTGCAAACATTTTTTCGAGAATGTTAGGTTTAAATATGCAAATGAGGCATTATCTAATGAAATATGCGCTAATTTGCATAACGTGTACTACAAAAATCTGAACACCCCTTATGAAAAAGCAGTATACTTCAAGTATATTTTACTAAGTATACTTAAGTAAAGTTCAAGTATATTTTTAAGAATACTTTAAGTAGCAAGTTTACAAATATCAGTGTCCTAGTAGAATACTTGTAAGTGTACTGTTTCAATACTCCTTGGGACTAAATTGCCCCACACTGTATATAAAAGTATACTTTTACGTATACTTTAAGTATAACACTAGTAAGCTTTGAGTACACAATTAGTTTACCTCCATGTTTGTAGTTTGTACTGCAATTACTAAAAGTGAACTTATATGTAGCCTACTGATAGTTTACTAAATTAAATACTTTTTACACTTGAAGTATAGTCTCAGTAAACTACTAGTCTAGTAGTTTTATACTGCAAGTATACTCATAAGTTTTCTTTAAGTGGACTTTACATCATACTTTAAGTATACTACTGTGTCCCTATTTAACAGAGCAAAGAAAATGTGCGTGCAAGCGGATAGATTTGCTCTCGCGCATGATTTTAATGTGCTTTCGCCTTACAATAATGTGCTCTCGTTGCTGCTTCTGAACCGTGTACACATAACTTACTGTATACGCACTGCAAACGGAGTACCAGTGAACCTTGGGCAATAAATATATTGGGCAAAACATATAACACCTGAGGCACTGCTACAGTGAGCTCTATGACCAATGCATGGCAAAAAAAATAAAAAATAAATCCCTGAACACGGGTTTTATTTTATTTTTTATTATTATTTTTGCCATATGTCTAGACATTTTGTTTGACATCTTAGTGATTTTTTTTGACTTATGTCTCTTCAAGAGACATGTTACAACTTTTGGAAATATGCTTCAAATTTATACTGAATGCATTTATGACTGTAAAGCATGTCTGTGTGTGTCAAAATCGTGATTAAAATTGAAATTGCAAAATTGATGAAAAAAATCGTGATCGCTTTTTTTTGTCCATATTGCACAGCCCTATCCCGAAACCATGTCTGAAGATATCTGCTATTGTTTTATCTGCTGTCCAAAACCAGTAAAACCTGTCAACAGAAATAGCCCAAAACTCTGTTAACAGTCTTCTTTCAGCCTGAAAGTTTGACTGAGAAAGACAGGCAAGAGCAGAAGCAGAAGACAAAGTTATGACATAACAAAGACCACAATTTATTGAATAATCTTAGTTGCGTATGTTTCAATGCTCAAGACTTCTTCAGAATGCAATTGTATAAAAGCTCAGACTTAGTCTGGCCAGTACAAATCCAACAAGTCCTAATATACCAAAGCAAAAACAATGAAAAAAGCACTGCTTCACAATATTAAAAACATTGAAACAATGACATTCTCTAATCTCTTATCAACCATATTCATAAGATTAAACAACAATAGCAATCAATAGCAAATAATAAAATAATTCATAATTATTAAGGTGTAAAATGATCAACAATCAGTTGATTCATTGATCTAACAACCTTGGACTAATCAATTATCAACAATTGTTTGATGCAGTCTTACAGTTCAACTCAAAACTACTGCTAGTAATTTCAGAAATGCACTTTTTTTTATGACCGAATAGAGACGATAAATGAGTGAAACTCTTCCCACATGAAGGGCAGTGATACAGTCTCTCTCCAGTGTGGATCCTCTCGTGTATTTTCAGATATTCTGAGCGTTTGAAGCTCTTGTCACAGTGTGAACACTTATAAGGTGTTTCTCTAGTGTGAACTGACTGATGCACCTTCAGTGCACTATCTGTAAAAAAAGCCTTCCCACATTCAGAGCAAACATGATCCTTCACAGCACTGTGTCTTTTCTGATGTCTCTTTAATGCACTCGTCTGTCTGAAACTCTTTCCACACAAGGAACATATGTGAGGCCTCTCCTTTGTATGAACTTTCAGGTGGTCCTTCAAGAAATCTGCTCTAAAAAAACTTTTACCGCATTGGTCACAATTGTACCGTCTTTCTCTAGAATGAGTAAGTAGATGTACTTTAAAAACCCCTGATTTTCTGAAACTCTTCCCGCACTGATCACACGTGTGCAGATTCACTCCGGTGTGGATCTTCATGTGATCATTGAGGGCTCCTTTTCGTGCGTAACTCTTCCCACACTGAGCACAAGTGTGTGGTTTTTCTCCGGTGTGGATCGTCATGTGGCGGTTAAAGTTTGTTTTATACCTGAAACTCTTCCCGCACTGATCACACGTGTGCAGATTCACTCCAGTGTGGATCTTCATGTGATAATTAAGGGCTCCTTTTCGTGCATAACTCTTCCCACACTCAGCACAAGTGTGTGGTTTCTCTCCAGTGTGGATTGTCATGTGGCGGTTAAAGTTTGTTTTATACCTGAAACTCTTCCCACACTGATCACACGTGTGCAGATTCACTCCGGTGTGGATCTTCATGTGATAATTGAGGGCTCCTTTTCGTGCGTAACTCTTCCCACACTGAGCACAAGTGTGTGGTTTCTCTCCAGTGTGGATCGTCATGTGGTCGTTAAAGTTGGTTTTATGTGCAAAACTCTTCCCGCACTGATCACATGCATATGGCTTCTCGCCAGTGTGGATTTTCAGGTGTTCATTAAGGTTTCCTTTATGTGTGAATCTCTTCTCACACTGATCACATGGGAATGGCCTCTCGCCAGTGTGGATTTTCATGTGTTCGTTAAGTTTTCCTTTTTGTGAAAAGCTCTTCCCACACTGATCACATATGTGTGGCTTCTCTGCAGTGTGGATTTTCACGTGTTCAATCGGGTTTGTTTTTATAGTGAAAATCTTCCCACACTGATCACATGCATACGGCTTCCCTCCATTATGCAATTTTATGTCAAGATTTTCCTTGAATGAGAAACCCTTTCCACACTGAGGGCAAGTGAAACATATACTGTCATTTTTCAATGAGGGACTCCGGGATGTTTCTTCAGTTTTGACCTGATGCATCTCCCCTTCTTCCATCAGTTCTTCAGTCTCCTCGTACTCTTCTATCAGGTCTAAAATAAATGTTTCAAAAGTTTGTTTTTCAGTAAATCACTATAAAAGTGATAAATAAACTTTAAAAAAGTCAAAAAGAGAGAATTGTATAAGCAAGAGGTTGTAAATCCTGACATTATATCAGAAATCTGAAGATCCTGATGCATTCATTTGAATTAGGTAAATTCACCGTCCAATTATATTTGTATTATTTTATTATCCAATTATTATATTTAAACATTGCAGGCACCAATTGAAGAATTTTTTTTATGAGAACTACAAACTATATATATTCATTAACTATATTTTATAAGTCAGGCTGTTAAATTATGTGTTTCTGTTTTCAGTAAAATTTGCATGATGTTTTCTTTTCCTCTTGGCTCGGTATAATGTATAGTATTGTTACTACTATTACAATACTTTGTTCTCAAATTGTTACCAACATCAACATTGCGTGAGTGTACTTAGTGTTCATTAGCCTTTTTTATTTTCTGTACAGTATATTCTCTAATTGTCATACCATTTGAATGTCATTGAAAGAAATTTCTCTTTTAACATCGAAAGCAACTTACTATTTCTTAGAACTCAATCTCTTTTGGCAAACTTAGCTTTAAACACTGATTGGTTAGGAACTTGCTCAAAATTGATTTTGGATCTTTTTAAACTAAAACTAAAGCAGTTTTGCAGGTGTACGTATTATAACCTTATTATAGAATTAAGAACAAACACCAACCTATTTGTTGTTCCATATCTTCCAGTTTTATTCCGCAGGGCTCTGGATCATTCATGTTTACTTTCTTTCACAAACTTTATCTTCTTCGCTTTTAGACTAATGGGAACATTCCATCTTTTACTGTGAAGACGCTGAACTGTGGGTGAACTGCTGTGTGATTGGGCAATAAAACTGCCAAAATAAAAAAGAAATCCGTTGTCAAATCAATGCTTTCACTGAAGAAATCATGATCGACCCCCATTGATCCCCCTTAGATCATGCTATGACATTAAACAAGTAGTATTCAGTAACAATACCAATATTTCTCCAAATAATCGATGAAAATACATCAAGTTCCTACTGTAACGTTAGCTATTTAACATTAGTTCCTAACATCTGCTAGGCTAAACGTTTATTTCAGTCAGCAGACGCCAGAAAGCCGCATAAATAGCGCAGTACCCGATGTAAACAATACAGAATGACTGCCAAAAATGTTCCTTTAAAAATCAGTGTTTTATACTTGTATAAATGTATGAAGCACCAAGAACTGATTGTCTTTTTGTCTTACCTCAGGAGACCCAACGCTGACTGATGACGCTTGTTGTGACGTCATATTCTTGTTTCACAGCGGTTCGTATATTAGTGAATTATCGCCACCTATCGCAGAATGGACCATTGACTACGTGGATATGTTTTCATATCGTGGCTTTCATGAAAGAGACTTTATATTGCTCAACAATATATTGTGTGACGCTTCATATTTAATTTCAGTCACGTTCACTTAGAGAGAAATATTAAACTAGTTACATTAAACAATTATTACTTGTAAGGCGAGAGGTGAATAGGGTAAAAAAAAAAAACTAATATTTATCACCCAAGTTGATTACATTGATAATTGCAAACATTTTTTCGAAAATGTTATGTTTAAATATGCAAATGAGGCATTATCTAATTAAATATGAGCTAATTTGCATAACGTGTACTACAAAAATCTGAACACCCCTTATGAAAAAGCAGTATACTTCAAGTATATTTTACTAAGTATACTTAAGTAAAGTTCAAGTATATTTTTAAGTATACTTTAAGTAGCAAGTATACAAATATAAGTGTCCTAGTAGAATACTTGTAAGTGTACGGTTTCAGTACTCCTTGGGACTAAATTGCCCCACACTGTATATAAAAGTATACTTTTACGTATACTTTAAGTATAACACTAGTAAGCTTTGACTACACTATCAGTTTATCTCTATGTTTGTAGTTTGTACTGCAATTACTAAAAGTGAACTTATATGTAGCCTACTGATAGTTTACTAAATTAAATACTTTTTACACTTGAAGTATAGTCTCAGTAAACTACTAGTCTAGTAGTTTTATACTGCAAGTATACTCATAAGTTTTCTTTAAGTGGACTTTACATCATACTTTAAGTATACTATTATGTCCCTATTTAACAGAGCAAAGAAAATCTGTGTGCGAGCGAATAGATTCGCCCTCGCGCATGATTTTAATGTGCTTTCGCCTTACAATAATGTGCTCTCGTTGCTGCTTCTGAACCGTGTACACATAACTTACTGTATGCGCACTGCAAGCGGAGTACATGTGAACCTTGGGCAATAAATATATTGGGCAAAACATAGAACACCTGAGGCACTGCTACAGTGAGCTCTATGACCAATGCATGGCAAAAAAATAAAAAATGAATCCCTGAACACAGGTTTTATTTTATATTATTATTTTTGCCATATGTCTAGACATTTTGTTTGACATCTTTACTTAGTGATTTTTTTACTTATGTCTCTTCTAGAGACATGTTACAACTTTTTGATAAAGCTCTCATTGGTTTTCTTTTGGAAATATGCTTCAAATTTATACTGAATGCATTTATGACTGTAAAGCATGTCTGTGTGTGTCAAAATCGTGATTAAAATCGAAATTGCAAAATTGATGAAAAAAATCGTGATCGCTTTTTTTTGTCCATATTGCACAGCCCTATCCCGAAACCATGTCTGAAGAAATCTGCTATTGTTTTATCTGCTGTCCAAAACCAGTAAAACCTGTCAACAGAAATAGCCCAAAACTCTGTTAAGTCTTCTTTCAGCCTGAAAGTTTGACTGAGAAAGACAGGCAAGAGCAGAAGCATAAAACAAAGTTATGATATAACAAAGACCACAATTTATTGAATAATCTTAGTTGCGTATGTTTCAATGCTCAAGACTTCATCAGAATGCAATTGTATAAAAGCTCAGACTTAGTCTGGCCAGTACAAATCCAACAAGTCCTAATATACCAAAGCAAAAACAATGGAAAAAGAACTGCTTCACAATATTAAAAACATTGAAACAATGACATTCTCTAATCTCTTATCAACCATATTCATAAGATTAAACAACAATAGCAATCAATAGCAAATAATAAAATAATTCATAATTATTAAGGTGTAAAATGATCAACAATCAGTTGATTCATTGATCTAACAACCTTTGATTAATCAATTATCAACAATTGTTTGATGCAGTCTTACAGTTCAACTCAAACTACTGCTTGTAATTTCAGACATGCACTTTTTTTTATGACCGAATAGAGACGATAAATGAGTGAAACTCTTCCCACATGAAGGGCAGTGATACGGTCTCTCTCCAGTGTGGATCCTCTCGTGTATTTTCAGATATTCTGAGCGTTTGAAGCTCTTGTCACAGTGTGAACACTTATAAGGTGTTTCTCGAGTGTGAACTGACTGATGCACTTTCAGTGCACTATCTGTAAAAAAAGCCTTCCCACATTCAGAGCAAACATGATCCTTCACAGCACCGTGTCTCTTCTGATGTTTCTTTAATGCACTCGTCTGTCTGAAACTCTTTCCACACAAAGAACATATGTGAGGCCTCTCCTTTGTATGAACTTTCAGGTGGTTCTTCAAGAAATCTGCTCTAAAAAAACTTTTACCGCATTGGTCACAATTGTACCGTCTTTCTCTAGAATGAGTAAGTAGATGTACTTTAAAAACCCATGATTTTCTGAAACTCTTCCCGCACTGATCACACGTGTGCAGATTCACTCCGGTGTGGATCTTCATGTGATCATTGAGGGCTCCTTTTCGTGCGTAACTCTTCCCACACTCAGCACAAGTGTGTGGTTTCTCTCCAGTGTGGATTGTCATGTGGCGGTTAAAGTTTGTTTTATACCTGAAAATCTTCCCACACTGATCACACGTGTGCAGATTCACTCCGGTGTGGATCTTCATGTGATAATTAAGGGCTCCTTTTCGTGCGTAACTCTTCCCACACTGAGCACAAGTGTGTGGTTTCTCTCCAGTGTGGATCGTCATGTGGTCATTAAAGTTTGCTTTATGTGCAAAACTCTTCCAGCACTGATCACATGCATATGGCTTCTCGCCAGTGTGGATTTTCAGGTGTTCATTAAGGTTTCCTTTATGTGTGAATCTCTTCTCACACTGATCACATGGGAATGGCCTCTCGCCAGTGTGGATTTTCATGTGTTCGTTAAGGTTTCCTTTTTGTGAAAAGCTCTTCCCACACTGATCACATATGTGTGGCTTCTCTGCAGTGTGGATTTTCACGTGTTCAATCGGGTTTGTTATTATAGTGAAAATCTTCCCACACTGATCACATGCGTACGGCTTCCCTCCATTATGCAATTTTATGTCAAGATTTTCCTTGAATGAGAAACCCTTTCCACACTGAGGGCAAGTGAAACATATATTTTTCAATGAGGGACTCCAGGATGTTTCTTCAGTTTTGACCTGATGCATCTCCCCTTCTTCCATCAGTTCTTCAGTCTCCTCGTACTCTTCTATCAGGTCTAAAATAAAAGTTTCAAAAGTTTGTTTTTCAGTAAATCACTATTAAAGTAATAAATAAATTTTAAAAAATCAAAGAGAGAAATGTGAAATGAAGAGGTTGTAAATCCTGACATTATATCAGAAATCTGAAGATCCTGATGCATTCATTTGAATTAGGTAAATTTATTGTCCATTTATATTTGTATTACTTTATTATCCAATTATTATATTTAAACATTGCACGCACCAATTGAAGATTTTTTTTAATGAGAACTACAAACTATATATATTCATTAACTATATTTTATAAGTCAGAGATGTAAAATTGTTTTTTTGAACACCTGGCATCCCCTGCAAAACAGTTCTCATTCATACTTTAATATGAATCGCCCATGAGTGAACATCATGAACGTCATAATTCAGTTCATCTGGAAAAGAAGACAAAAATGTTGTGTGGGAGCACTTTAAATTGAGTGACGACAAAGGCAGTGCATCAGATGTGCAATTTGAAATTGGCCTACCACAACAGCACATCAAGTTTTGAAAAATCACCTGTAAGTTCTGTAAGTATAGTATATTGCTGGATTAAAAAAAATAATAATAAAAAAAAAAAGATCTGCTTTTATCTGCCATGTTAATCAGTTATTTTACACATGATAAAAACGTTAGGGATTCCCCCGGTTGACCGGCCGGTTTTTGCTTAAAATATACGACCGGCAATCGGCCGGTTTTTGGTCTTTTTTCGGGCGATTTTTCCGGAAGTGCGCCTGCGTGCACAGACTTCATAGTGTGGAAGTATTTCGAAATCTGTGCGCCGAACACGGGCAGCCGTTCAGCACTGGAAATGCAGAGCTTCATGTCTGAGGCACAGATAGCAGGAACCTATCAGCCGTTGGTGTACTGACCAGGCGGGAAGGAAGTCGACCGGAAGTTGAAGTCGGCCGCGTGCAGCCATCTTGCAGCAGAACTTCACTTGCGTTAGCATCCCATTGACTCCCATTCATTTTGGCGTCACTTTGACAGTGAATAACTTTACATCTTAGGCATTTAAAGACTCCATTGGTCCATTATTTATTTCTAAAGATACACGACAATGTATAAAGGCCTCCATTACCTTCTATGTTACATTATGGCCCTGTAGAAACAGTTTTTGTAAAAATAGGCTAACGATTGCGTCATAACCACTCGACTCTCTGTCACACAGTAGAGAAATTACCATACAGACAGGAGGAGAAGCTCGCAGGCAATTAACTTAATATGGCGTACTGGCGTTACATTTTAAAATACTATACAAAATAATTAATCAGAATACTTACTCCTGCTCACTCACGCCAAAGAACTCCCCGCTCAAGCTCGCCGTCTCTGCAACATTAACGATGGCAGTTTGCACGCACAGCTACTAGAACATTTACATCTGGCAGACAGGTTGCTGACGTCGTCAAGCTTCGTTTGAGTCTGCGCGTCAGAAACGTAAGTGCTAAAAAACGCTAAAAATGGGCTTCAATTGTCTCAGTTGAGTTCCAATGGGGTTGCTGTGTCCATTTCTTTTATGGTCTATGGTACTGACGCACAAATAAGAGTCCCTTTTCTGTGCACACTAAAGCTGCGCGAGCATACTATAACTGTCCGCAGCTTGAACACGTGTTCGTGTAAAATTACATAGACTTAATTTGATTTCACACTGAAAAAAGTGTTTCATTCATCCAATTCAAAAAATTTAGGGTAATGATTGACATCTATTTTTTTTTAACTTGAGACAATAGTTATTTATTTTTCATTGGCTCAAGTAAAAAAATATAGATGTGAATCATTACCCTAATTTATTTTTATTTTTTTTAATTGGATGAATTTAAACACTTTGCATCTTTGTTTTATTCACACCAACATTATTTGATTTTAACATTTTGGAATAATCTATGTATATAGCGTACTTTTACGCTATATACTCCTTGGGAAATAAAGGAAATAGAGACACTGGTAAAGACCTTTTTTTTTTTTTTTTAAACCAAAATTAAAAACTAAAATACTGAATGCCGATTAAGAAACCTCTTATTGAATGTGTGTTGATTGTGTTGTTTGGACTGTAGAACCATGCAGTTATTGCCTTTAATTTCACATGTTACAGTTAATCTTTTAATTTAAGGCCAGTTCTCTGTAGCTTCAACCCAATTCAAAAACAAAAGCTAAATGCTGATGTCTGTAACATCTATGTTTGCATTGAATGTAGGCTACTTACCCGTGCAGTTACTGCTGTTAATTTCAGTTGGTTGCAGTTATTGTTTTCAATAGCCAAAAGCCAGTTTGGCCTATTAAGTACCAAATAAACATCTTGTTTATGCACACTTTCCTTCTTTCTTGTTTGTTGCTTAAAGAAAAAAAAAAAGCGGATATCGGTATCGGAATCGGCCAGATTGCTTGTAAAAAATCGGAATCGGACATGAACAATCATGATCGGTTCATTCCTTTAAACGTGCACTTAATTTGCTTGAAAAATACTACTACGAACTACTATACATTTCATTAGCTATATTCATACAATATAATATACTATATTGTCCAAGGCCCGGTTCCCCAAAATGTTCTTATCGCTAAGTAGTTCTTAACCTATTCCTTAATCTCTCTCTTAACCTTATGGCACGATTCCCGACACGCTCGTACGCTAAGTATATCTTCTGTAAGTCACACTTTCGTAAGGTTGGACTGGACCATTCGTAAGCTCTCTCTTAGCGTTGTTTGAGCTCAAGACACTACTGTACAGCAGTCTTTAGAAATCAGCGCAGCACAGTACAAGTCTAACTATGGTATGACAACAATGATTTTATGTTATGGACATTTTAAGACTAATAATAGAATATGTTCGCAATGGATACAGGACTATTTATGAAGTTGACTTTATGTGGTATCAGAACTAATATGGTGGTAATTAGCCTAGGCTTTTTCGTAATGTAATTAAAACGAATTGGCAATCACTTTTGATAATTAAAATCTGGCAAACAATTTGGCTCTAAATAAATAAGATCTATAAATGGGTAATCATGGTGGTGTCCAGTAAGCGACCAACTATGGCAGCGATCCAACGTGTCCATGAAATTGAATCAAAGTCGGAGCCGGACGCGGAGCCGTTTAGTCCATTTCAGTTTTTTCTTTGGCAAAACTTAAGCCCTTTTGACATTTTGCCTGATGTGGATATATATATTAAAAAAATGGCCTACCAAGACAACTCATTGTGGCGCTGCTGGACCTTTTCAGACCTGCGCTTGCCAGGCTAACGTGGCGGGATTTTGCTTTAAGCCCTGAAGTCCAGCTGCTTGCAGCGCTACGTTTTTTTTTTTTTTTTTTTTGCTTCATCGAGGTCGTGGGAGAGGGCTACGGCCTAATCAAGACCTCGATGTGGAGGTGCGTCCACACTGTCACCAACGCCCTTCTGCGCCATGCCGGGGATTACATCCTGGTGGATGCCACACTCATCACTATCGCCAATTTATCAGTGATTGATCAGGCGTAGGCTACTTATCGCGAAAGGGATATGCAGCCATAAACGTGCAGGTTATAGTGGACCATAGGGGTGTGATATCTGACCTGGTGGCAAGGTCCAGCAAAACTTCAAGTTTAATTTATTGTCTATATTCTACTGATAACTTAAACTATGTTAAAATAAATGTTACTGGAATAATTTGAGGAATGTTTCATTTGCATAGAACGTGTTGTCTTTCTTAACGCTGTATTGCACCTTCGCGTGAAGTGAAAAATCGACTCATGAGCAATCGATGCCAACTAATTCAGCACCCTCACTTTGGACAGCGCTCTTGTAACGTCGGACATAAGAGGCAGCGTGCTAGGAAGCTTCCTAAGGGACACTTCGAGGAACACACTTAGGAACATAAACAACTTTGGTAAGATATAACTTTCGAGGTTTTCTTAGCGCTAAGAGTGAGCGTTATCGGGGAACCGGGCCCAAAATGTTAGTAATATGGTTGCAAAAATTGTGAAACACATATATAAATAAATATGAAATAAAACTGTTCAGATAATATTTGGTAAAAAAAAATAAAATAAAAAGTGCTCCATTGTGGGCATAATTCATGGAAAGTTACCTGGATATTATTTGCTTTAAAGCTGCAGTACATAAGTATTTGGCTAAAATTAGATTAGAAAAAGACAGTGTTCAAAAGCGTAAAATGGAAAGCTTATAATAATGTTTTATCATTTGATTGGTCGGGTTGGATTTCATGGGAAATGTCAGTTTCATCACAGCAAGTAAAGCTGCTCTGTTCACGATGAGCGGAATATAGGAAGAAAATACTAAATTTTATATGGATGTATTTCTGTTTTCAGTAAAATTTGCATGATGTTTTCTTTTCCTCTTGGCTCGGTATAATGCATAGTATTTTTACTACTATTACGATACTTTGTTCTCAAATTGTTATTGCTCTTTTAATCTCAAAAGCAATTTAATATTTCTTAGAACTCATTCTCTTTGGAATGCAAATCTTTTTCGAGTACAGTAATCCCATGTTTTCAGACGTGACGTAATGACGCAAAGCGAACAACGCGAACCACTCAAATTATAAAACATCACTACAAACACATTTAAACACATATGAACTTGATCAAAAATTGATTTTGGATCTTTTTAAACAAAAAAAAAAGTTTTGCAGGTTTAAGTATTATAACCTTCCATTATAGAATTAAGAACAAACACCAACCTATTTGTTGTTCCATATCTTCCAGTTTTATTCCGCGGGGCTCTGGATCATTCATGTTTACTTTCTTTCACAAACTTTATCTTCTTCGCTTTTAGACTAATGGGAACATTCCATCTTTTACTGTGAAGACGCTGAACTGTGGGTGAACTGCTGTGTGATGGGGCAACAAAACTGCCTAAATAAAAAATAAATCCGTTGTCAAATCAATGCTTTCACTGAAGAAATCATGATCGACTCCCATTAATTCCCCTTAGATCATGCTATGACATTTGAACAAGTAGTATTTAGTAACAATACCAATAATGCTCCAAATAATCGTTGAAATTACATCAAGATCCTACTGTAACGTTAGCTATTTAACATTAGTTCCTAACATCTGCTAGGCTGAACGTTTATTTCAGTCAGCAGACGCCAGAAAGCCGCGTAAATAGCGCAGTACCCGATGTAAACAAAACAGAATGAATGCAAAAAAGGTTGCTTTAAAAATCAGTGTTTTATACTTGTATAAATGTATGAAGCACCAAGAACTGATTGTCATTTTGTCTTACCTCAGGAGACCCAACGCTGACTGATGACGCTGGTTGTTGTTGTTGTTCTTCTTCTCTAGTATTAATGGCGGGTCGCAACCAATTTTTTCCGGTGCATACCGCCACCTACTGTACCGGAGTGTGTAATTCATTGTTTTAGTGTTTCAGGTTACCTTTTAGTGATCACTAAAAAAAAAAAAAATGGGGGGGGGGGGCTATATTTTATGGTCTAATCCTGTAGATATAAGAAAGTTAAAGAGAGCTTCGTAACACTCCCACGTTTCCTCACTTATCCCCATTATCCCTTCTAAATTCCATCCCCGTCCTAATTCACATATCTTATCACGCAAGATGTTCCTCTCAAAATCAAATTTACTACACTTCATTATGACATGCTCGACATTTTCAGGAACACTACATACCTCACATTTATCAGACACACATTTTGTCATTAAATACAGCGTTGATTTTAACCCAGTATGTCCAAGCCTTAATCTTGAAAAGATCACTTCATCTCTTCTATATTTCCCTTTGAAACCTTTCACTTTAATAGATTTCTGAATGCTGTAATAGTGTCAAACACAACTATTAAAAAAGATTCAAACATTCACTGATGCTCCAGAAGGAAACTAGATGCATTAAGAGCTGGGGGGTGAAAACTTTCAGAATTTGAAGATCAAGGTAAATTGTACTTAATTTGTGTCCCGGGAAACATACAAGTATCTTCTGTTGCTTACGAAGGGCAGAACTAAATGGAAAAAATATATATTTCAACAAAATAAGACAAATTTGGCCATCTACATCATGTTCAAAGTTTTCACCCCCCAGCTCTTAATGCATCTTGTTTGCTTCTGGAGCATCAGTGAATGTTTGACTCTTTTTTTAATAGTTGTGTTTGAGTCCCTCAAATGTCCTCAGTGTGAAAGGATGCATCTCAAAATCATAAAGTCACTGCTGGAAAGGGTTCAAATATGCAAAGATGCTGGAAAACTGAAGAATCTGCAGGACCTTAAAGATTTTTCTGAAGAACACTGCTCAGTTTAACTGTTCAGAACAAACAAGGGACTCATGCACAACCATCACAAAACAGAAAGACAGTCGAGGATCATCAGGTAACAGAACACAGTACTAAGAACCAAGGGTTCCCAAACTTTTGAGTGGGGCTATTTTAATAATTTCAGCAATTTGTTTGTCTTGTGGACTAAATGTTAATATCTTTTATGTACAATATCTTACTCAGGACGGTACTAAATAAAAAATAACATGCATTTAGTATGATCTCTCTTATTTTTTGAAAATTACTCATATTTTTTTACAGATTCTGCAAGGGGTGCCCAAACTTTCGATCCCCACTGTATATATATATATATATATATATATATATATATATATATATATATATATATATATATATATATATATATATATATATATATATATATATATATATATATATATATTTGTGTGTATGTCTGTAATGTCTGTCTGTCTGCGTGCATGCCTGTCTGTCTGTCTGTGTGCCTAGCTGTCCGTCTGTGTGCCTGTATGCGTGCCTGTTTGTCTGTGTGTGTGCCTGTTTGTCTGTCTGTGTGCAAGCCTGTCTGTCTGCCTGTCTGTGTGCATGCCTGTCTGTCTGTATGCCTGTCTGTCTGTGTGCATGCCTGTCTGTCTGTCTGTGTGCCTAGCTGTCCGTCTGTGTGCCTGTATGCGTGCCTGTTTGTCTGTGTGTGTGCCTGTCTGTCTGTCTGTGTGTGTGCCTGTCTGTCTGTGTGCGTGCCTGTCTGTCTGTGTGCGTGCCTGTCTATCTGTATGCCTGTCTGTCTGTCTGTGTGCATGCCTGTCTGTGTGCGTGTGTGCCTGTCTGTCTGTCTGTGTACATGCCTGTCTGTCTGTCTGTGTGCCTGTCTGTCTGTGTGCATGCCTGTCTGTCTGTCTGTGTGCCTGTCTGTCTGTGTGCATGCCTGTCTGTCTGTGTACGTGGCTGTCTGTCTGCTGTCTGTCTGTCTGTCTGTCTGCGTGCGTGCATGCCTGTCTGTCTGCATGCTTGCGTGCGTGTGTGGGTGCCTGTCTGTCTGTCTGCGTGCATGCCTGTCTGTCTGTCTTTCTTTCTGTCTGTCTGTGTGCATGTATGTGCATGAGCCAGACTAGACCAGGGAAAGTAGTAATGAGAAAGCCATGTTTACTCACCTTTGAAGAAACTCCAGAGTTGAAGCCAGCTCAGATGGATGATGGATATTAAAACAGTAGTAGCTCCTGAACATGAGGCACACTGCAGAAATGAATGAGGAGATGTTTGTGTTGATTAGTTTCTGATCCAGACTCAGCATGTACCTTGTTGAAGAATAGCAGGCCTGTCCTAAGAACACATTATTTAACAGGCTATATCTGTCTGCATGCGTGCTTGTCTGTCTGTCTATGTGCGTGCCTGTCTGTCTATCTGTGTGCGTGCCTGCCTGTCTGTGTGCATGCCTGTCTGTGTACGTGCCTGTCTGCCTGTCTGCGTGCTTGCCTGTCTTTCTGCCTGTCTGCGTGCTTGCCTGTCTTTCTGTCTGTGTGTGTGCCTGTCTGTCTGTCTGCGTGCGTGCCTGTCTGTCTGTCTGTATGAGTGTCTGTCTGTCTGTCTGTCTGCGTGCGTGCCTGTCTGTCTGTATGTATGTATGTGCATGAGCCAGACTAGACCAGGGAAAGTAGTAATTAGAAAGCCATGTTTACTCACCTTTGAAGAAACTCCAGAGTTGAAGCCAGCTCAGATGGATGATGGATATTAAAACAGTAGTAGCTCCTGAACATGAGGCACACTGCAGAAATGAATGAGGAGATGTTTGTGTTGATTAGTTTCTGATCCAGACTCAGCATGTACCTTGTTGAGGAATAGCAGGCCTGACCTAACTCATGCATATTTTGCATTTCCTCAACAATACTCTGTAATGGTAGAGGCAGGAATCAGCAGCTGTCCTTGCAGTTTAAGGTAAAAGAGACAAAAGTTTCTGAGATAAGAATGACTATCATTCTCTGGCATTTCAATGGCTGCACCTTAAGTGAGACACTAGTTCTTTCGCCATGTGAAAATGGAGGGGAACATAATGAAATTGTGCATTTTAAATCTGCAACAACGGCTAACGTTATAGGAGTAGCTTGCGTTGTAGGTGCATGGTGTACACGATAATAATGGCCCTTGAAAGCTGTTTAAGTTAAGTGGTAAATGTTTGACTACAGTTGGCGCCAACACATTTGAAAGGACAACGGGGCTCATTCCTATGCACTCTGCAATGTAGTACTCTTTAAATAGCCTCTTAAAGGGTTAGTTTACCCAATAATCAAAATTATGTCATTAATAACTCACCTTCATGTTGTTCCAAACCCGTAAGACCTACGTTTATCTTCGGAACACAGTTTAAGATATTTTAGATTTAGTCCGAGAGCTCTCAGTCCCTCCATTGAAGCTGTGTACGGTATACTGTCCATGTCCAGAAAGGTAATAAAAACATCATCAAAGTAGTCCATGTGACATCAGAGGATCAGTTAGAATTTTTTGAAGCATCGAAAATACATTTTGGTCCAATAATAGCAAAAACTAAGACTTTAGGGGCCGTTCACATATTGCATCTAAAAATGCGTGGAAAACGCTTTCTCCTTTTCAAAGCGCTCGGGCAGAAGCGCTCCCGAGGCGTCTGCCGTTGCTAAGCAACAATGACGCGCTCTCTCCATTAAGACACGGATATTTCAGCAAAGGATAAATTTAATAAATGGATAAATAGTAGATCTGCTACTAAATTTATTTCAAAATGGCAATCCATATACAGCCATGATCAGCTGTGCTTCATCTTGGCTGAGCTTTCAACGTTGTTACAGGAAAGGATGACGCTGAATGGTTAGTTCTTGTCACATGACCCGCGGTGCACTTGCTGAATTCTGAAAAGTTGAGATGTTTTTAACTCGATGCAGTGCGGATGTGCCTGGAAAAAACGAGCGCGATGTGCATGCGTCGCTTCCATTATGGGCACGGATACCGCTCGCCTACATTGGAAATAATGATCTTGAGCGCACAAAAGATGCGATATGTGAATGGCCCTTTATTCAGCATTGCCTTCTCTTCCGTGTCTGTTGTGAGAGAGTTCAAAACAAAGCAGTTTGTAATATCCGGTTCGCGAACGAATCATTCGATGTAACCGGATCTTTTTGAACCAGTTCACCAAATCGAACTGAATCATTTGAAACGGTTCACGTCTCCAATACACATTAATCTACAAATGACTTAAGCTGTTAACTTTTTAAATGTGGCTGACACTCCCTCTGAGTTAAAACAAGCCAATATCCCGGAGTAATTCATCCGGTTGTTAGGGTAGCCGTGGCGGCTGCTAAGGTGTTGCTATGCGGTTGCTAGGGTGCCCAGGTGGTTGCTAGGGTACCCGTGGTGGTTGCTAAGGTGTTGCTATGCGGTTTTTTGGGGTACCTGGGGTGGTTGCTAGGTTGTTGCTATGCGGTCGCTAGGGTGGGTGGTGGTTGTTAGGGTGTTGCTATGCGGTTGCTAGGGTACCCGTGGTGGTTGCTAAGTTGTTGCTATCCAGTTGCTAGGGTACCCAGGGCGAGGGAAGTGAGCTTGGTGGGGGAACGCATACAGTTTTTACCTCACACACAGGTTAGATGTTCATCGTCTCTCAAGTATGTTTAATATTTGCATTTGGTAAATAAAGAAACAGAAAAGTAGACATGGACTACAAGTCTTTTGATGTGCGTAAAAAGTGCATTGTATAACCAAGCCGTCTGCAGCTATAGGAGCTGCTGTAACACACAGTTTAATATCTAAACTTCAAGGAGTGTGTCTTGTTACTTGTTTAAATAACAGTATTTACAGCCTTCTTTTACTATCATATGCAAATCAGGATGCACGTTATTGAATTAAATCTGTTAACACATTCGATTTTTAAAACGTACAGTATTCCATCTCAACTTAAAAGGGTGTGTCTAGTTACTGCTTCACAGACGAACATTTAAATGTTGGTTTTATAAAAAAAACAAAAAAAAACTATTATACTGCACATTGAAATGTCAACAAATACATCAATCAATGTAAAGTAAATACGCTCTTCTATCTTAACTTCAAAGGGTATGTCTTGTTACTGGTTCCTAAACATACATGTAGATGTTGGTTTTATTATATATATATTGTTAGATTTGTTGTTTCATATAGTGTGATGGTAGGCCTACAATATATATTTTTTCTAGTTTTGAATGCTTTTGTAATCAGATGATATGAGGTTTTTAACAGAGAGGAACACTGAGTGTTAAAGATTTGGAATTTTATTTCAAAACCTCATCTTCAAATTATACTAAGCAATAAGGAACTGCAGCCATCTATCTGTTTATTACAGAATACTTATTTGCTAAGTGTCGTGGCAAAATTTAGATCAACTCTCATCAGCATAAGAGACAGACTCATTCTCAGGTATAATTAAAAAGAAAGCTTTTATTCTTTGCAAAGAAGGTCAGACAGTCATACAGCAACACTGAGTTCCTGCAGAGTGAAACCGACCCAGGAAGAGGGCAGTCCTCCACCTCATATACCTCTGCTGCGTCCAAGGTTACACAGTTTTAGCAGCTGTAACTTTCCACACATAACAAGGAACACTCTCTATGGGCTGTTTCTCACACATTTAGGACTTAGGTGACCCCCCCTTAGGTCATCCTCAGGCATTGTCCCCCCACTATATGGCCCAATGACCCTCTCAGGTCATTCTCAGACATCTGTTTCCCCCCCAGGTGTCATCCTTCTGAACCACACAGCAATTCTAAGAAAACACATGCATATATAGGCGTACAGAAGCAATGTTAAATTAATTTTTCCACCACATAAGTTTCTTCAGCTAAGTTAAATTAGCTGCAGGTGCTTTGTTTACTGATATATTTAAAGCTCTTTCAGGCGTGTTTGGTGTTAAGACACATGGAGTAAAGACAATTTCAGTGATGGAAGGAGATTCTATCACTTTAAAAACCAATGGTAATGTACAGAGAGACGATCAGTTTCTGTGGACATTTGGACCTCAAAGTGTACAAATAGCAGAACTTATTAAAAGGGAACAACTATACTTTGTATTTGTCAGCAATGATGTGAGATTCAGAGACAGACTGGAGCTGGACAATCAAACCGGATCACTGACCATCACAAACATCAGATCTGAACAGAGTGGACTTTATGAATTGCAGATCAGTAGATCAAATATCTTAGTGAAGAGATTTAATGTTACTTTGTACGGTAAGTCATGTCACAAACACTAATTCTAGTCTGATCTCAGTAGAAATGTTTTTGATGCAAAATCCAATTCAAATACACAATACAACACCTAACATGACCTACAGATACTGAAATAACAAAGTAAATAATGATAAAATAAGCACTTTCTTTATAGCCTTGCATTTAAATTTTGCTTCATCTATGATTAACCTCACAAGAAAACATCTGAAAAATCATTTTTGTTGTTAACTATTTATTGTACTTACCACTAACGTATATACTTTTTGTCATGTTTTGCAGCTCCTCTTCCCATTCCCGTCATCATCAGAGACTATTCACATTGCTCTTCATCCTCACCGGGATGTTCATCAGTTCCTAAATGTCTCCTGCTGTGTTCAGTGGTGAATGTGGGTCATGTGACTCTCTCCTGGTACAAAGGAAACAGTTTATTGTCCAGCAAGTATTTCCTACAGCTGATCAGATTAATCTCTTTGCAAATGTAGTGCTCAAATGTGCCAGCAATTTGTTCTAACAAGATTCAGGTTTATTTAATTTAACAAATGTATTATTATCAAACAGCCAAGACTGAAGCAATGAAGATGGATGATGCAGCTATGAAATGTAGTAAACCGGGAGCTCATGATAAGGTAAGATATGTTTGGTATTTTCTGAACTTAATCACTTAATCTGTTTTTTAGAAAACTATATATTAATAATGTTTTTGCCTGGCTGATGTTGTTGGTAATTTAACACTTAGATTCTATTGATGCCTTTAGATTTATGCATTTGCTGCTTTGTTCTTCTTTCATATATCTGCTATAAACATGTTTTCACCAATGTTTTCTTATGACTTCCAGAGATGTGTCTCTGTTCCTACAAAGGAATAATGGAGAAGGTCAGACAGAGCCAAGGGCATAACTGTCCATCCCATCGCACAAACTATTCTGACCGCAATAACAGTCAACAGATAACACTTTAGAATAAGGCTCCATTAGTTGATGTTAGTTAACTACTTTAGTTAACATGAACTAAGCAAGAACATTCTACAGCATTTATTAATATTAGTTAATGTTAATTTCAACATTTACTAATGCATTATTCAAATCAAAAGTCGTGCTTGTTAACACCGGTTAATGCACTGTGAATTAACATGAACTAACAATAACTGTATTTACATTAACATTAAGAAAGATTAATAAATACATAATATATGCTTCATTTGTTTGTTCATGTTAATGAATACATTAACTACCATTAACCAGTGGTGGAAAGAGTACTGAAAAATTTTACTTAAGTACAAGTACTGTTACATTGATGAAAAAATACTCAATTACAAGTAAAAGTACTGCTGTCAAAACAGTACTTTAGTAAAAGTAAAAAGTACTCCTCTCAGAAAATACTCAGAGTACAAGTTACTAGTTACTTTTTAGCTGGCGATATTTAGTTACCAAAAAAATATTAATATCAAAGATCTATGTGCATGGATAATAGCAACTTTGAACAAACCCCACTTTTATCTTATTGACAAAGTATGTTAATTAGTGGTCATGATCCAGGGATTTCTAACTTCAATACCTTGGTTGGATATGAGTGGTTAAAGGGTCCTATAATGCGCTTTTACAATGTCTTGAATTTATTTTGGAGGTGTACTAGAACATGCTTGGTGGTTCGAAAAAACACATTATTTTTCACATAATTTACATTATTACAATACCTTTCTCGCCAGCTTGGAACAAATGTCTCGATTAGTTCTGGGTTTGATGAAGACCTGCCTTCCGAAAAACAAAATGTGCTGTGATTGGTTAGCCGTCCCAGCGCGTCCTGATTGGTGAACAGCTCAGACAGTGTTTTAGTACTGCCCGTCCCTTGCCAAAGCAGTAAGTTCCCTCTGATAAGGATGGCATAAATATTGGCATATCAATTTGATATTGTTTTGGAAAACAACGTTGTAGTCCAAACAAGCTGTTTATTGTAGTTCTTGAAAAGGGATTTAAAAAAATGAAATATCTCCCTTTGGACTGGACTTTGAGACGTGTAACTTTGTAGATCTTTGTTATGCCCAAACATACACATTGACTAAAATTAAAAAAGTGAAAAAGCATGATAGGACCCCATTAACAATATCTGATTTTTACGTCTGACATCATCCTTCACCACTTCTGGGACCTAATGCTCTGTGTAGGTTCAGACAGCTCTCAGATTCCATCAAAAATATCTAAATTTGTGTTCCAAAAATGAACAAAGGCCTTATGGGTTTGAAACAACATGAGGGTGAGTAATTAATGACAGAATTTTAATTTTTGGGTGAACTAACCCTTTAAGGCCTCACACCGCACCGACAGACGCACACCAACACCAGTTGAGCATAGTACATCACTTCTCACGGATTTCAAGACCCAGCAAATTACAAAAAACTAGTTAACGCTAATGCAAGGGTGTTCTAATACAGAGTCTGTGGGAGTGATGGTAAATTTGATAATGTTCTCTATTCTGATTGCCGTTATCAGTCTCTCTCTATTGTTTCCTTTTCTGAAAGTCGTGAAAACACTATTATGGAGATTTTTGTTTGATATTTGAGCAAATGGTAACACACACAAATATATTAGATGTAGTCTCACGTTCAATGCTATTGAACTTAACCAAACTATGATGACTTCCACTGCTGAGAAACCCGGAAATGTGATAATTCTTGGCCAAGAGTTGTTTGTAATCGTGCCGTGCCAAACAGAGCTCAAGTGGAAAGACAGCTAGAACCGTTCTTTACTGTTTTAGAACAGTTCACATTTAGCCTACTATAATGTTTCTGTTTTTCTTAAGCAAGCTGTCATTATGTAAACAATTGTTAAAGGGGTTAAATATAACAATCTAAATTAGGTATTATTTTTGATAAATTCTTTTAACCCGTCACTGTAAAAAATATGTGTAATTTTAACTGTGACATTTTGCAAGAACACTGTGGAAAAAAACTGTTAATAGATTAACAGTAAGTTCCCGTATTATGTAGAGGGAAAATCGGAAAAGATCTAACCAGACATTTCATGTAACTTTACAATAAAATGCTGTTAATTTGACAGTTTGTAGAAGTAAAAAAAAAAAAACTAATCAATGTATAATTTACAGTCAAACACAAAATTCCCAGAATTCCCTACAGGACACTATAGTTTGAAAGTATTTTGTTTAAATAATCATGTTTTTAAATAGTTTTTGTTATCAGTTATGTACATTTTGGCTTTGTGACATCTTCTGTTGTTTAATGAAAGTTTTGATTCTTCATGTGGCTTTCTCTTTTACCACGTGCATTATTATGGTGGTTGTCAGTATTTTAAAAAGTACAAAACAGATTTTAATAGTTGAATTTGTTGAATTTACTGGATAACATTCAAATTTTAAATTAGTTTTATACTGTATACAGTTTTTGACCGTAAATGTGTTTACAGTTTTTCTGTATTTTTTTACAAAATTATTCTGGGAACCACAGCTGCCAAAATTACTTTGTAAAAACTACAGATTTTTTTTTTTTTACAATGTACATAAATGCAAGTATGGGGATTATAAAACATTTTTTTTTTTATTAAACAATACCTAAAAACTATTTATAATCAAAAAAAAAAGAATTTCCATGTTTTTATTTAATTTGTATTTTTAATTATTTTATCCAAGCATGGCTGCATGGACAGATCTGTAGATTGTTGCCCAGTACATAACCATACCGCCAACACTAACTGTATGCAATATTGTAATTGTAATAAATATACTTGACGAAAGTGGTCCTGATTGAAATAAACACTCTTAAACTTTCTCTCTGTGCCAGTTATGTCTGTCTCTTTATGCCACGGTAATAGCCAGATGGAGATGACTGACCAGATGAACACTGTACCAGCAGGCCCTGGGTGTCAATACAATCTCAGGTTGACGTTGGACCCCAATGTTGGACAGACGTTGCATTTTTGAGAATAAAACTCTGGTTGACGTCAGTATTTGACATCATGATGTCATATGAAGGAGCACTGTTGTGTCTGTGCTAATTTGACAATGTGGTTATAAGATCCCTTAATGCACACTAAATCTACACTACCTTTAATACCAATTCAGAGATGTATTAGAGGTGAAGCATTTCCCATCATTCCTCATGTTCAGGTGAAATTATCAGATATTTTGAAAGCCATCTTAAGAAATATTTGTCTATCAATTCTATGAATGCAAAGAAACTAAAAGGCTTCTGTGTATTGCAGTTGATGTGAAACGAGAACGCAAAATTTCACAAGAACTCGTGCTGAGAAACGAAATGTGCCTTTTTGGCTTTCCATATCTGAACATGCTAGTTGAGATTTCATCACATGATGCGAAAAAAAAATAGGAATTGTTCACAATGACATAATCATCTAAAAAAAAAACAAATATGAAACATATAACAAAAAAACTGCACACTGAGTAAATAATACAATATTACATATCAATGGTAAAATATTTCTTATAGATATAACCCAAATTCTTAAAGGGGTCATATGATAAGATTTCAAATTTTCCTTTCTCTTTGGAGTGTCACAAGCTCCTGGTGCATAAAGAAGATCTGTAATGTTGCAAAGACTAAAGTCTCAAATCCAAAGAAATATACTTTATACTTTGTCCAGCCCAGGGTCATCACATATGGTTGCTGCATGCTCCTTGTTTGAGATCTGGAAATAAAGCCAGAGTAGGCGGCTGCAGTGAGGGGAGAAGTGAAATAAGCGCAGTCAAGACGGACAGTTGTGACCTCTCGAAGGAGAACAGGAAGTAGAACAGACAGCTACGACATCAAAGGCAGATATCGCGTTGTTTACACTCATCTGCTGTGTTGGTGATAAACATATCATTTCAGTTCTGTTGTTTTTATACGATAACAAATATGATGAACAAGACACTCAAAGTACTTGCTATTTATTCCATGCGAAAACCGTTTTTATCATCCATTTTCACTTAATACAAACTTTTTTTTGTTATTTTGTATATATATATATATATATATATATATATATATATATATATATATATATATATATGAGAATCACATATCTCACAGAGACTGCACTGTGTTATCAGACAAAAAAAAATGCATTTTAGAAGAGAACGCAACATCACTTGTTGTTGTTGTGGTCATTTATTGAAACATTCCCATTAAACATTAAACAATCGGACAAAAAAAAACTGGTTGAATAAGAACAATTCCAAAACAAATAAAAATTTACCACAAAAAGTACAAACCATGTCAATATTACAGTTAAATCTATTTACAAGGAAATGGTAACCCTGGTAATATTTATAAATGAGTTTGAAATAGATTTATTTTGCTTTATTTGTTATTAAATATTTATGAGGTAATTTCCAAATTCTATGCCATGTCAAACCATCAACACAGCTATTCCAGAAAGTTATATTAGGAGGTCTAGAGACAACATACCATTGAAAAAAAAGCCAGAACCTGTCGATTTTGTTTAACAGAGGAAGAAGAAAAGGAAACTCGACCAACAGCATCACCAAGATCCAAAGACTGCAGAAAAGCTTGAGGATGTGTGTTTGTTTTGAAAAGACGTCATATCAGTTAGTTCTTCGATTCTGTTTGAAGTATATCGGGGCTTTCAGTCGTCACGCCAACAGACCATTGGCTAAACGTATGATGTATACAGCAGACAAAAGTGGAAACACTTCAGGAGTTGAAGCAGTCATTGTATTGGTTGAAATATACAGGATTTCCAGGAGACGTGTGTGTATCGCATTCTAACGTTCTGCCTGGAATCAAAGATGCCATGATGCCAAACCACCTCACAAAAGAAAGCCATCATGTCTACAAATGTAATGACAAGCACTTATCAGGATCAACTAAACGCTGGATTTTCAAAAGTATGTAAAATGATTAAAGTTTGCTGCACAGATCCTTTAAGTTTTATGATTAAGAATGTTTGTACATCAGAGATTGTTAGAAAATACAAATATAAATACAGAAATTTGTAAAAGACTAAGATAAATGTGCGTGTTCAGCAGATACCGGGAGCCGAACTGAGACGAGTCAAAATCCCCCAACAGGTTAGATACAGTTCAATTTAATTTCAGACTCCATATAAACCAAGTTTGAAACCATAAGTGTGCATTTGAAATATTTCTGTAACAGTGGCATCTAATGGGGACATACCAGACACCAGCCCTGATGAACAGGACAATGAAGATTTGATTCCCAATTCATCCTCCTTAAGGGCACCGCAGGAATCTATCTGTTTATCTCATCTGTGCTGCAGATAGTTACAGACGATAGTCACACAGCAGGATTTATAAAACAACATTTTCACTCTTGCAATTGGTGATTAGTGATAACTAAATAGGTTTATACAGAGAGAGAGAGAGAGAGAGAGAGAGAAGATCCTCACTATATATGCAAAATACGCAAGCTGTGTAGGGCCCTAGAAACACCAGAGGGCCCCCTCGCTCTCAAATATGATTTAATTTTAGTTTCGATTTTGAATTTGGCAAGCTGTTGTTTTTGTCCTTTTTCTCTCTCTCTCTCTCTGCCTTTAACTTGCCATTCTCCATGTTAAAATTAGATAATGCCGGTTATTTTTTTATTTTTTATTTTTTTATGCAGATTTTGGATTTTGATTTTTTACGTACAGTTGAAAAAGAACAAAATTAATTTATCTCCATTGTCTCAAATTCAGAGATTAAAGAGTTCCTTTGCACTCCTACATAATATGTACAGTAAATGTTCATATTATGGATCTCTGTAAGACATCAGTGAATATATTCATGACTCTGTTGTTTTTCATATAGAATTTGAACATAACTTTTATTGTGAAATGTTCAGCTCTGAGTAAAAGTTGCAAACCCTACATTATTCTGTCTTTTAGCACTGATTCCAGTTGTTCTAGCAGTTGGAATATTTTTCTACTGGATTTATAGGAAACAAACACAAGGGCATACGTATAAATCTAGTGCTTAAAGTGATTAATTTACAGAAACAATGGAATTTATAGATACAATATTCACAGTTTGATTTTTTTTAAGGGATAATCTTTTAATGTGTAGTTGTTGTGGTAATATTGTTTTTCTGTCCGTTAGGGTTTTTCTGTTTTCTTGGAGGAAGCTGTTGTAGATCACACAGTGAATCCAAGTGCTGTAGCATGAATCAGGAATCCATTGATTTGAAAGTTGTTTTAACATTTTGATTTATTTCTTTTAAATTGGGGACATGCAACAACCATGAGACACTTCTGTAGTTCTGGATCATCTAGTTAGTCTTCTTGAAATGTTGATACAACAGGATCATAATAAAGACTTCCTGCAACCCAATCTAATATAGGCTTATTTCTCAAGGCTGCTTATGGCTTGAAGTCTAGGGTGTCATAAGTATGTCAGCACCTTTTTGTTTATATTTCAGAACTATTTTTGCACTTTTTTTTCTCACAATGCGATATGTGACAAAACCAGTCATGTTGGTCCATTTTTTTAGATAAAGGAAATTATAAATTATGAATGAATAAATCATTTTAAATAAAGTAATTTGGCCCATACACTGTATTTTTGGGTATTGCTACAAATACACCCATGGTATGACTGTTTTCGTGGTGCAGGGTCACATTTGTTAGTTGTCACATCAGATATTCCAGTTGGTGGCAGCAATGTTCAAATTAAAACCCATCTATTTTCAGTTTCAGCATCAATAAAGACTTTTTCTAAAACTTTTCATTTAAAAATGGTTTTTTATATACATATATACTAAATTTAATTTACAGAATTGTTAATAGGCCATCTAACGAACCCGTATTGGTAATATGGGATGGAACAGACATGCTACTTTTCTGATGCTTTAATTCACACCCAAAACAGGATCAAGCATTAGCTCCAAGGTAGTAAACAGGATTATGTTGCTAATTATGATTGCACAATATCAAACTCAAAATAGTGTATGTTGGACAACTAGCACAAGATTGCTGGTAACTGATTTGGTACAAAAGCACTCTAATGAATGTGATAACAGGATGAATCCATTTCAGAGCAAAGTAGTGCATCTGCTACATTTTTGACAGCATCTCTGCATATAGTTTGCTTGTTCTTTTCTCTGCCAATGATAGTAATTAATTAGCATCAAGTGTTTCTAACAAGTTCAGACTCATTATAATAACTTGTTATAATATCTGGACAATACAGGCAGCCTATTAGCTGAGCATATTATGTTTAACTAATGTGGTGGGGGTGATCATGTTTGTGTTGGGAAATGTACATTTATTTCTACCAGATTAAGTTATCTTTTACAGCTTTTTATTTTGTAAATTTAATATGATTTCTGTCTTTCTCACCACTGAACTAATGGCATTTAACGACCAGAAGGCGGCAGAAACGAATATTTCATATATGCACTCAGTGACGTCACGTAACGCCAGGTTTCTCTCTTCTTGGAAAAGAACGCGGGGGAGTTTGACGTTTGGCGCCGGCGGGAAAATAATGAGCTTTTTCCCGGGACTCGGTTTCGAGATGAAGGCGGTTCATTAAGTCTTCTCACTCCTCGCGAAGTAGTAAAATCTAATTCTAATCTCTTTATTGTGACACAGAGTGTGCACGTACATATCTCATAGCCTAAATCGTACAATTCATCTGTTTTGTAAAATGGTTTGAACTGGCAAATAACGCCTCAGTAACGGGTTGTGACTTGTGAGCGTTTCTCCCGATGATAAGGATTTGTTTAGTTGTGAAGATCACCATGAAAAACGTCCTCAAAATGCAAGGGGTTTTGTAGCAAAGAAGCTCCTAATATACTGTAACGTTAGGTGTCAGAGGAAAGTATAAACAATATAATTTTGTGGATCTTTAAGATAGCATTACAGCTTTTTGTTGCATTTATACATATTTCCATTGTCATGTATCATATAGAAAACTGTAAAACTAGATATTTAAAGAAACTAGAATATAGAATTGATTACAACAGCCTAAGTAGCTTATGGTTTTTTAGCATGAGTCAGAACCCAGAGGCTCAATTTCTGCTTACTGTATTGACAGATAAAGCAACTGCACTTGTTTTCCATGGAAATCCCCAAGCTCTCCTTTCCCTTGTGTTGAGATATAAACACTGAGAAGGAGGTACTTCTAGTACTGAAAGAAAACAATGGATCCTTTCGCTGATTCTTTTTCAGGAGTCAGTCTTTACAATCGTTGCTGTTTTAAACCTACTGTATTGTTCCCACAGCTGTAGGTTAGGTGTGTTTTCTTTGAACCTGATGTCAATATTTGTAGAGGAAAGGACAAACATGGTAGACTGTACTTCACTGTCACAGGAAGTTAGGTCTTTTTAAATAACTCTGAAGCTTCACATGCTCCGTTTTGAGACCACTGGCACAGGATGCGGTTAGGTAAATGAAACAGTGACAGACCAAGATAAAAATATGAAACTTGTATTGATGCATAATTACAGGTTTGCAGCTTCTCCTGTACCTCGCTTATTTAGTTTCATATTTGATCGAACAGTATGAATATTATCTCTAACAGACAGAAACATTGAAAACCGTAAGTGGAGCATCTGAATGGAAAGTAGGAGGTCTTAAAATGAGTAACTGATTTATGATTTGTTTAAACTATGAAAACACCATAGCCCTCCTCCATTACATAATCAGCTGCTTACACGATGGTGCATCTTGATACACCCCACTGGTACTGAATATTGGAATCATGAGGGAATCCCACTTTTTATGTACAATACTTCCTTACTTTGAAGCCCCAAAACTAAACCCTACCAACTGTGAACATGTTAATCTGACAACACTTACTGGAAACAGATCAAGTTACAGTCTAAACACACCCTTAGCCATTAACCAGGCCAACATCCTCTGAGTATAATGGATGCTCTCAGTTACTGAGGAAGTTTATCGTTATTAGAAATAGGAAATGAGTGTGTAAGCACTGGGAGATACTATGGTTCTGTTGTCCTTGTCACACAGAATGCAATAGTCCCTCTGTCCTTTGTGTTTTGTGTTTCTGATGTTTCACACTGTATGCAAACAAAAGACAGTTGGCGCACATATCAGATAACAGCGGCCATCTGGGAGTGGTAACTTGGCAACCGACTTGACCAATAAGGTAGTCAAGACACTGAAGCCCTGTACCTTTATTGTCTGTTTGGAGATAGAAGCAGGTTTGGTCAGTCTTAATCATGTTGATTACTACTAAACATGGGACGAATGAAAACAGAGGACATTTTACAAGACAACAGATCAAATCCTACAACAGCAGTTGATCAGTCGATTGGATTTAAATACATAAATATGATATTACTCAGCATAAATCTAATGGGACCGCGGGAAGAAAATAAATCTCTGATCTACAGGAAATGGTGGCCTACCAGAACCCAAAGTGTGAAAAAAGCGTGAACTGAGGGTTTTCTGAAAATAAGTTTTAGTTCAGTCTGTCACATCTGTTAGCATTTTGTCTGTAAAAGCAGTAACAGGGACAACAATTTGGGACTTTATGTCCAAATTACACCAATGTTATTTAGAACTGTTTCTAAAACACTCTGCTGGGGCGACATGTTTACAATTTACAGCTCTATCTTTAAACTAACTGCCCAAACTACTTTCCATGTTATCAGTGTTAGCAGTAGGAACATTTCCTTCATTTGTTTTGGAAACACGGATGTAGGATGACATTAATGGCACCATAATGTCTTGTCAGATAATCAAGCAAATATGGAGGACATTGGAGGACATTTAGAAGTAATTAACTTTCATGAACTGACATTTTAGTCTTCCATCCGAACATCAAACTTCACTCTGCGCTCTACTTGACGAATTTGGATTTTAATACACTATCTAAAAACATTTGCTATTTTACAGTCACAACGTTGGTGACTGTATATGCCAAAAGTTGACTAACACAAGGGTGACTAGACTGAGGACAACTTCATGCACACTGCGCTTTGGTTTTTACCTCTTTGATCTTTGTTGCATTTTAACAGGAAGTGGTGGTCACTCTGAAGGTGATGCAACAGACGGTCTAATGTCAAAGCGCTCCAAGCCAAGTTACCTAAAATGATTTATGATTGTGCCAATCTGATTGATACACTGTTCTTTATTGTGTTAATATTGATAAGAATCTACAATCTAATGTGAGTTGCGCTGCACTGATGGGGACTTTTAGGCCTGAGCTGTGAGAAATTCTGCATCTTTCTTTCCTGCAAACATGACAAAAAAGATAATCGATCTCAGTTGGTTGAGTCAGATCGGAGGCCACAGCTTGCTTTGGGTTTTTGTAGAAGAGTGAAAAAGATGAGGAAGGGGCTTCGGGTTCAGAGAAGAGCTGGAAACCACAGTGATGATTAGACTGTAACATGGTTTATCACTCAGATTGTTGACTTTGCATTGCGCTGCAGGGTTTGACTATAAATGTGTATGAATTATTTTTAGCAAATCAAGTCCAATAAATTAACCGAATGCTTCAAAGAATTTTTATTGTGTTTGTGCAATTTGTTTAACCACCTCAATACATGTATTGTTATTATAAATCTAGGTCAGGGTATTGTACCTCCAAGTTTGTGGTTTGTACCCGAGGGATGTGCAACCTGTGCACATTGAGTTTGAGAGATGGATGCGTGGTGCTGTGTGCATATGCGGTACCAGTGCAAGGTGTAGGTGGATGCGATGCTTCTGATGGCCTGATCTTAATGCCGCTTTATATACGTCAACAGAACCTCTAGGAGAGACAAATACAAACATTTCAAAAGTGCATCAAGCATATGTTATATGCAACAATAATACCAATATGTTCCAAAAAAAAACACCACCAACAACAACAACAACAACAAAAGCATTTTGTGCAATGTGCATAAGCTTGTATGACCAGCTGTTAGCTGGTTTCTCTCTGGTCCAAGATGATCTACAAGCTTGGACCAGCCTCTAACCTCTATATCTTTATCCCAAAACACAGAAACCATTTTCCAGGTACAAACAAAGAATTAACAAAATCTTAAGATGTTGATACTATTTATATTTGAAAGCAGACAAGACAATTTTCCATAATAAATACAATTAGGATAGTTTTTCTCAAAACCTATTCCAGCTAAATCGCTAAAATAGACAATACAAAATAGACTGTAGCCTAATGTACCAGAAAACGACTTCAATCATAACCTAATAGTCTAGGGCGGGACTGAAAACAGTGTGGTCGACTCAAACGCACTGCATGTGAAACCTTTTTCTTTTTAATTTTAGCTTCGTGAAGAAAATACATTTCTTAATTATCGATTTGATGTAATCGGGTTAATTAAATTCGTAAACCCAGCTCGGTTTGAATGCGTCAGATCCGTGTCAGATCCGTGTTCCTGGTAGCTTTTGTCCATCTTGACGCTTCTCGTAAAACATCATGTGGAATACAGGTATCTCTTGGACAAAATGAGGACTATTATTAGTAAAACAACGTTTTTATGTCTCTTCCTGTTGGTCATGGACGGTAAGTGTTTTAACTGTGTCGCTTCGACTTCTAATCTGTTGGGTTTAAAACATAAATATATATTTTTTCGTTCTGTCAGCATTTTGACTGAAAACGTGGGTTTATCAGATATAGGATCAATCAGCAGGCTTGAATACCAAACAGACAACATGCATAATGTAGTAGATCAGCTTTGATGGAGTTGCGCCCAAATGTTGGATCAGCCATTGGGAATCTTTCTATAGAAACTAACAGCGCAACATTCTCCGTTTGTCCTTTCTTTGTTACACACATACCTAACGTTACCAGAATCCCAAAGAAAGCAGAAATAGCAACAAGTGCATTAACATACATGTTTTAACATAACCACATTTAATTAACTCTTAAAATAATTATAAACATGAATTCAAAATAACAATTAACATTTCCGAGTAGCATTGTCGACTTTGCAAATCCTGCAGTATCCAATGGATGTTTTTGTTTTGTTTTATCTATAGTTATATTTGCCTCTGTGTAATCATAAGAAACTGAATAAAGCTATACAAATTTGTTAATTTCTTCAGAAGTGAAGATCACTATACTGTAAAATAAAAAATTTAATTTTAACAGAAAAATAAATGGTTGGTTGGCTGTAATGTAACCTGGCAATATACAGCATGCTAAACAAATTCATTAATTATTAGTTATGGGGCAAAGGGAACTCTGCAGATTTATTTCATTTCTTTAATATCAGTTATGTTAATTAAGTGTTTTATGTTGCATTTTTTGTTATTTAGTTCATGTTATTGTGTTATTTTAGTCTTGTATGATACCTGAGTAAAAACACTCACACACACACACACACACACACACACACTTATTCTGGGAACTGTTTCTGAATGTGTTTCAGGTGTGTTTGGTGCTGCTCCAGATGTAATGAAGTCGGTGACTGAGGGAGATTCTGTCACTCTAAACACTGATGTTACTGAACTACAGAGAGATGATCAGATACTGTGGATGTTTGGACCTAAAGAGACCCGTATAGCTGAAATCTATAAGCTTGTGATTGATATGTTTAACAGTCATGAGATATTTGGAGACAGACTGAAGCTGGACAATCAGACTGGATCTCTGACCATCAGAAACACCAGAAGCACAGACTCTGGGCTTTATAAACGACAGATCCGCAGCAACAGAGGGAACTCAGACAAGATATTTAATGTTACCGTCTATGGTGAGTCAAATATGACTTAACAACCTCTTATGTATAAATGGTTGTGTAGCTTATTATTGATCTGGTAGTATATATTACACATTTATGCATTAAGCAGATGCTTTTATCCAAAGTGACTTACAGTGCATTCAGGCTAATATTCTTTACCTTACTTGTGTTCCCTGGGAAATGAACCCACAACCTTTTAACGCAAAGCTCTACCACTGAGCCACAGGAACACTACTACTGCTAGAAGTGACTTTAACCACACCAAAAACCGAAATGCATTTCCAATCTACTTTTTATTTTAAGCCAGCAAACTATAACCCAGTGTTTAACTAAAATGTAATGCAACCTTTATTTCCTCCAAATTTATGCATTCTGTGTCATTTGTATATTAATATATTTTTTTTAATATGGACTATGTTGACTGTATTTGGTTCAGTTCCTGTTTCCCTTTGTCATTCCCAAAAAATTTTAATCTCTTTCTTGTAGGTACTTTACTCATGTGTTACTCGTGTTTAATTGGTTCTCATCAATCCGTGATGTTAATGTTGTGTAGCTCAGTTCTGGTTTCCGTGATGGATATTGTGATTATTGTTCCACTTAATCTGAAATTGGATCCTAATTTCCCTCATGCCAGAGTTTGTTCACATTACAGCAATATTCTTATTCAATTTACATGTTTTCCAGCTCCTCTTCCTGTTCCTGTCATCAGCAGTAACTCTTCCCAATGTTCTTCATCATCCTCATCCTCAGAGCAGAAATGTTCATTGGTGTGTTCAGTGGTGAATGTGGGTCATGTGACTCTCTCCTGGTACAAAGGAAACAGTTTATTGTCCAGCATCAATGTGTCTGATCTCAGCATCAGTCTCTCTCTACCTCTGGAGGTGGAATATCAGGATAAAAACAGCTACAGCTGTGTGTTAAACAATCCCATCAGCAACCAGACTCAACATCTGGACATCACTCAGCTCTGTAAAAGTATGACCATATCAATGATTATTTTTATTTCTTTTCAGCTAAGCTAAATAGATTCACTTAGTACCATTTATATGCAGGTGGTGCTAATTTAGATTGAGTTAAAATACTTTCCAGGTGTTCTGTGTTATTCATCTTTTTTATATATACTCTGTACTTTTGTAAATCAGTACTTCTTTCAGACCATTTTTGACAATTATACCAACAACCTACAGTTTGTATAACTTTCTGTATAGTAGTGCAAGATAAAAATGAAGGCATATGCCCATTATACTGGAAGTAAAAATAATAATTTTAAAGGGTATTCTGCACAATTGATGAGTATAAAGTATATTAAAAAAAATTTTTAACTTTGAATTCCTCTTCTGCCTTCGTATCATTACTCTTCCATAAATACTATTTATGTTTCTTTAAAGGCACGGGTTAATGTTAATTGTTGTTTTTCCTCTTTTCAGTTTCAGAATGCAGTTCATGGCTGGTTGTAATAATCTGCGGTTGTTCTGCAGTAGTTCTGGCTATGATAGCAATTGTGATGTTCATCCTTTACAGGAAATACAGAAAATCAAGGCCAAAAGGCAGGTCTTATCTGAAGCTAATGCAACAAGCATATGTGCATTTGTGTTTTAACGATTGCTATTAATGATTTTATTACTTTTTTTAATACTCTTGTTTTGCATGCAGCTGAAACCGTTCCGACAGACGAGAGTGAGGTAGTTTACGCAGAAACAACATTTGTACCTAATGAAAAAAACAAGGTATGACTCTCATGGGCATGTTCACTTTTACACCAGATAAAAATGGTAAAATGTATGTTTTGCTGTTTAAAAAAAAAACAAAAAAGTTGAAAAGTGTTCATGAAGCAATGGCATTATACTATTACTGGAATAGTAACAGTTAATCAGAAAACAGCGCACTTCTTCCTTGTGACTTTGCCAGATGAAGAACTGGGGTTTCCAGTAATTTGATTACCCTGGAATTATTCAAACATAGCATTCGTAAGATTATGATTTTTCTGCAACAGCAGCATCCAATAAATACTAGATAGATGTGTTCTGCCTTATCATTTTAAAGTAAGGACTGTACATCAAATGATAGAAATGCTATTAAAGTGAGCCTGCTGGTTTTTGTTTTGTGAGACTTCTTACCTTCTGTCTGTGTTGTCCTACAGAAGGCTAATGGGACAGAAGAGACGATATACTCCGCCGTCAAAAAACACTGATCAAACAAGCAGAAGTCTCTCATTTCACCACATTGGCTTTATACGCCTGCATCTGTCAGTATTACTGCACTTGATCGAGGAGATGAAAACATGATTTGTCCTGGATTTTATTTGCCTTTTAACTTCAAATAATTTTTGGGAGGAATTTTGTGGTCCAAACAACATTCAGCCGCATTCACTCTTACTGTATAAAATGTGTATTTAAAATATTGTATGAAAAACAAAATATCTTCATATGTTCACCATTAGACTGAACTTTTTTTGCTTGTTTCGTTTTTGGGTTTTTTTGCATATCCAAATTCCCCTCTGGCTAACAAATCTATATTTTGCATGTAGACGGAGCAAGAATTAAAATGGCTATTAAAATCAACTGACTTAATTCAGAAATTACTACATTCTTGTACAAAAGGATTTTTCTATGTGATGCAATAAAATGTAGAAACGTTCATGCCTTGTTTATGCTCTTTCAGCTTGTCTGATAAACAGAATAACTGGCAGTTATTCATGTCCTCAGGGTTTTTATGTGAAGCCACAGGACTCTGCCCCAACTCATGCTGTCATTCCAGTAATTCTTATCTTTCTGCCCTGTATCATAGCACTGCAAGTCATTACATGTCTCATCCTACACTATACCGCTTTACTCCCACAGGCTTTGTGCTGCATCTGATGAAATTTAACCCTGATCTGTGCTGTTTGTTTGTGTTAAACTTTAAATTTTTTTTGTTTTTCCCTTTTCATTGTCATTAGTGTTTTTATAGAAATCCCAACGTTCCAGAAAATCAGAAGTCAGTTATTTCCAGAAATAAAGAGTTTGAAATTTAACTCAAATTACAACACTGTTTATGAAGGTGTTTGTTCATGCTTTAGGTCAGTGACTTTCAATGTGTTTGTAAATTAATACAATTTGTAAATAAAATTCAGTGTGTTAACTAGACCCCAGGGTGAGTAAAATATGATTTTTAGAATAAACACTTAATTTATTTGGTTATGACACACTGCCTCTTTAAAATGGTGAATCACACAGTTTTAAATGAGTAGTTAACCACTGTATTAGAAGCACGTTTGCTCTATTTACATCACGAAGTGGATGTGAATTCGATTGAACAATTATGAGTTACTGCCTCCTTGTGTCTGCAGAAGAGAATGGCGTGAGTGAGGTTGTGATGCTGGCTTTTTCTTGTTCACGCCCATTCTAGATCTGACGTAACAAACGAGCAGAGCGACAGAGGCCACGCCCACCACAGCATAAATCAACGATGGCGTCACACTCGAAGAACTGCTGGGAAGTCTGGAGAGATAAAAGACTTATCAGAATCAAATGCTCATTTCTAAAAGTCTTTTGCCTATTAAATGTTTGAATGAAAATTCTAAAATGCAGTGTTCTAAAAAAGCCCCTTTGAGAAACAGACCTTGTTCTCTGATCTTATCGGACTCTTTCTGCCACTAGACTGAGAACTGATTCCACTGTATTTTATATATCATCATTTTGTTTTCTTTAGTTTTAATTTGATTTTAAATCAATTTTTTTAATTATTTTAGAATTTAATTCCTTGCTTTTATTTTTGTGTTTTTTTACTGTTATGTAAAGCACTTTGAATTACCATTGTGTATGAAATGTACTATATAAATAAACTTAACTTGCCTTGTTCTTCTGACTGAATTTTTTAATTTTTACCAAGTGAAAGTGAAAAAAGTGAAAGTAAAAAAAAACCAATACAGGGCACTAGCTTCAACGTGTATTATAATTAGTTGTTTGCACTATATATATATATATATATATATATATATATATATATATATCATGGTAACGTTTCGGTGTCGATGTTGCTAAATTCTTTAATAAATACATTCATTCATTAACATCAGTGAACCAACAAACGGGTTTAAACAAGTTTAGAAATTAGTATAAATTACATAATTTTAGTTTTGAGTGAATTGTTCCATTAAAAGAAAGATCACTGAAGTAGGCTACCTGGACATTTACAGAGCTGAGTGATGTCGAGATGTTGAGTCTGGTTGCTGATGGGATTGTTGAGCACACAGCTGTAGCTGTTTTTATCCTGATATTCCACCTCCAGAGGTAGAGAGAGACTGATGCTGAGATCAGACACACTGATGCTGGACAATAAACTGTTTCCTTTGTACCAGGAGAGAGTCACATGACCCACATTCACAGCTGAACACACCAATGAACATCTGGGCACTGAGGATCTTTCAGATGATGCACAGTTTGCAGTGTTGATGACAGGAACAGGAAGATGAGCTGGAAAACATGTAAATAAATATATTGCCATGGCATGGGAAAACTCATAAAAAAGGGAAATTAGGATATGTTAATAATAATATTAATACCACAGACGCAGAATTGAGCTACACAACACTGGACAAGAAGATCCAACAAAGCACATAAAGTCTGCATAACATATTAGTTTTGAGAAAGATGAATTAATCAAGAAAGGACATTGGGTTAGTTTGTTGGCATGAAATACAAGTAAATGAGAAATACATTTTATTTGTAACATTCATAAGCTTCACATCCATTCATACATGTATATTTTAAGTCATATTGGATTCACCATAGACAGTAACATTAAATATCTTGTCTGAGTTCCCTCTGTTGCTGCGGATCTGTCGTTTATAAAGCCCAGAGTCTGTGCTTCTGGTGTTTCTGATGGTCAGAGATCCAGTCTGATTGTCCAGCTTCAGTCTGTCTCCAAATATCTCATGACTGTTAAACATATCAATCACAAGCTTATAGATTTCAGCTATACGAGTCTCTTTAGGTCCAAACATCCACAGTATCTGATCATCTCTCTGTAGTTCAGTAACATCAGTGTTTAGAGTGACAGAATCTCCCTCAGTCACCGACTTCATTACATCTGGAGCAGCACCAAACACACCTGAAACACATTCAGAACAACATCTTTGGCAGAACCGAGAGATCTTAAAAATCCTTCAAAATGTATCTAGTATATTTATTTTTAAAACATTTAGCATATAGAGAAATGACAGGATGTGGTTTTTACCGTTGGTTATTAGCTCATGAATGTCTCTATAATGATTAGATGTGTTTTCTTCAGTAATTTAAAGTTAACCCTTATACAATAATGTTTTGGCACATATCAGTCAAACAGGCACATTATTGGATCATTTTAGCTTGTTACAGACACTGATGCTCAGTGACTCTTGAAAACCTCTGAAATTTAATATATATATCACCAAGCATTTACAAAAACACATGAATGTAATAAGTAGCAATACACATCTTACCTTCCACACAAATGAAGAGCAAGATTAAACAGCACTTGTGCGTGTGCATCTTCAAACTGCAACTGGTGTTACTGAAGTTTCAGTTCACAAACAAGAGTATCTGGTAAATATTCAGCCAATCACCGCTCACTGCTCATTGTATTGTTACGAGTAAGTATCAGTCAGACTCTTAATTTCTTTTTAGAGTCCAGAACACATTCGTTTTTAGCATCTTGGTTGTTTAAGTACCAATAGCCTCCATATGTTACTAAAGCTTTTAAGCTTATTTTTCCTCAAGTTGTAAAATTCTTGAGTGATTAATATATTATAAATTATCCCTAGGTTGATGTGTCCCGATGTGAATCAACCGAGTCGCGAACAGGCTCCGAAGTCCCGATCTGAATCAACCGAGTCGCGAACAGGCTCCGAAGTGGCGATCTGAATCTACCGAGTCGCGAACAGGCTCCGAAGTGCCGATCTGAATCAACCGAGTCGCGAACAGGCTCCGAAGTGCCGATCTGAATCAACCGAGTCGCGAACAGGCTCCGAAGTGCCGAACTGAATCAACCGAGTCGCGAACATGATCCGAAGTCCCGATGTGAATCAACCGAGTCGCGAACAGGCTCCGAAGTCCCGATCTGAATCAACCGAGTCGCGAACAGGCTCCGAAGTGCCGATCTGAATCAACCGAGTCGCGAACAGGCTCCGAAGTGCCGATCTGAATCAACCGAGTCGCGAACATGATCCGAAGTCCCGATCTGAATCAACCGAGTCGCGAACAGGCTCCGAAGTGCCGATCTGAAAACTTCGACCAAAGAATGTAAAAAAATTTTTTAGATAAAATTTTTCATATAGACTAGCCCATATGAGGAATCAAATGCTCGTTTCTAAAAATCTTTTGCTTATTAAATGTTTGAATGAAAATTCTAAAATGCAGTGTTCTAAAAAAGCCCCTTTGAGAAACAGACCTTGTTCTCAAACCTTATAAACACTCGCACTCTTTTTACTAGACTGAGAACTGATTGCACTGTATTTTATATATCATCATGATTTTTTTTACTGATATAATGTTTACTGATGAAATGTACTATTTAAATAAACAACTTATTTTTCTGACTGTGAATTTTCACATTTTTACCAATAGATGGCACTAGCTTCTTAATTATAATTAGTTGTTTGCAGTGTATATATATATATATATATATATATATATATATATATATATATATATATATATATATATATATATATATATTTGTATTTGTATTTATTTATTTCAATTAAAAACTCGACCAGGAAAGGTGTTTTCATTGGCTTCATTTGTGACTATTAAGTGAGTCATCACGTTATCATTTCAGTGTTGTGTCAACTTTGACAAATTCATTAACAAACATATTAATTCCTTAACATCAGAGAACCAACAAACGGTTTTAAACAAGTTTAGAAATTAGTATAAATTACATAATTTTAGTTTTGGGTGAATTGTTCCATTAAAAGAAAGATCACTGAAGTAGGCTACCTGGACATTTACAGAGCTGAGTGATGTCGAGATGTTGAGTCTGGTTGCTGATGGGATTGTTGAGCACACAGCTGTAGCTGTTTTTATCCTGATATTCCACCTCCAGAGGTAGAGAGAGACTGATGCTGAGATCAGACACACTGATGCTGGACAATAAACTGTTTCCTTTGTACCAGGAGAGAGTCACATGACCCACATTCACCACTGAACACACCAATGAACATCCGAGCACTGAGGATGATGAGGAGGATGATGTAGAACATTGTGAAGAGTTACTGCTGATGACAGGAACAGGAAGATGAGCTGGAAAACATGTACATAAATATAAGTATATTGCCTTGACATGGGAAAACTCATACAAAAGGGAAAATAGGATAGGTTTATAATCAGAATCAGATCAGAAAGACCTTAATGCCAAGTATAATTGCACATACAAGGAATTTGTTTTAGTAACATGGGCTTCCAGTACACAGAGACAACCACACACAGACAAAAATAAATAAAAAAATTTGGCAAATAAATAAGTGTATAAACAATTGTGCTATAAATGATAATGGAATAAGATTGAATAATATGCAGGGATGTACTAAGATAGAGGGGTAACAAATAAATATAAGGATATTGCAAATTTTTTGCACAAGCAAAAGTGGGGAACATTTAACTGTTCATGAGGTAGATTGCCTGGGGGAAGAAACTGTTTTTGTGCCTTGCTGTTCTGCTATTTGTGGCTCTGAAGCGCCGGCCAGATGGCAAAAGTTCAAAGATGGGGTGACTTGGATGTAGTTAGTGTAGTTAGTGATGGCTCTCAGTCCACTCCAAACTGAAGTTGAGTGGTTGGAAGTAAACTGGTCTTCCAACTTTTTAGCGTAGGTCTTTTTAGCCGCTCTGATCTCTTTGTTCAGTGTGTTCCTGGCCCGATTGTACAAGACCCTGTCCCTATTTCTGTAGGCATCCTCTTTGGCCTGACGAAGATGTCTGAGTTTTACTGTAAACCATGGCTTATCATTGTTGAATGTTAAATAAGTCCTGGTTGGAATGCATATATCCTCACAGAAACTAATATAGGATGTTACAGTCTCTGTGAGTTCGTCCAGATCGGTGGTAGCTGCTTCAAAAACACTCCAATCAGTGAGGTCAAAACAAGGTTGTAAATCCTGCTCTGTTTCGCTGGTCCATCTCTTCACAGTCCTTACTACAGGTTAAGCAGATTTAAGTTTACATGTATATTTTAAGTCATATCGGACTCACCATAGACAGTAACACTGAATATCTTGTCTGAGTTCCCTCTGTTGCTGCGGATCTGTCGTTTATAAAGCCCAGAGTCTGTGCTTCTGGTGTTTCTGATGGTCAGAGATCCAGTCTGATTGTCCAGCTTCAGTCTGTCTCCAAATATCTCATGACTGTTAAACATATCAATCACAAGCTTATAGATTTCAGCTATACGAGTCTCTTTAGGTCCAAACATCCACAGTATCTGATCATCTCTCTGTAGTTCAGTAACATCAGTGTTTAGAGTGACAGAATCTCCCTCAGTCACCGACTTCATTACATCTGGAGCAGCACCAAACACACCTGAAACACATTCAGAACAACATCTTTGGCAGAACCGAGAGATCTCAAAAATCCTTCAAAATGTATCTAGTATATTTATTTTTTAAAACATTTAGCATATAGAGAAATGACAGGATGTGGTTTTTACCGTTGGTTATTAGCTCATGAATGTCTCTATAATGATTAGATGAGTTTTCTTCAGTAATTTAAAGTTAACCCTTATACAATAATGTTTTGGCACATATCAGTCAAACAGGCACATTATTGGATCATTTGAGCTTGTTACAGACACTGATGCTCAGTGACTCTTGAAAACCTCTGAAATTTAATATATATATCACCAAGCATTTACAAAAACGCATGAATGTAATAAGTAGCAATACACATCTTACCTTCCACACAAATGAAGAGCAAGATTAAACAGCACTTGTGCGTGTGCATCTTCAAAGTGCAACTTGTGTTACTGAAGTTTCAGTTCACAAACAAGAGTATCTGGTAAATATTCAGCCAATCACCGCTCACTGCTCATTGTATTGTTATGAGTAAGTATCAGTCAGAGCCTTCATTTCTTTTTAGAGTCCAGAACACATTCGTTTTTAGCATCTTGGTTGTTTAAACATAATTCAAGTACCAATAGCCTCCATATGTTACTAAAGCTTTTAAGCTTATTTTTCCTCAAGTTGTAAAATTCTTGAGTGATTAATATATTATAAATTATCCCTAGGTTGTGAAATAAACAGGCTATCTCATATTTGACACACCAAAGTGTGTTAAAATAAACATGCTAAGCACAAGAACTAAACACAAGAACTATTTAGCTAAACACGCTAAATTGTTGCTAAGCACAAGAACGTCCGCATTGGCATTGTAGGCAGACAAAGAATCGTGAGAAGTTTCAGGTGCTTGCGAGGCTGAAGACCATCTCCAGCACTGTGGTTATAGCTCTCTCATATACTCTCTTTCCACAAGACCACTTTCTACTGCATGCTAACAGTGTTAGACGGTATGTTGTTTAGAGGGCAATAGGTGAGAAGGGACTTACACAGAAGAGAAGAAATTGTTAAAGAAGCTATTTTTGTTTTCTTTGCCCCCAAAAGTATTCTCATAGCTTCATTAAATGAAGGCTGAACCACTGATATCACATGGACTATTTTGATGATGTAGTTGTAATTACTCTGAAATTACTTTATTTTTGTACAAAAGCAGTTTCATATGTGATGCATTAAAATGTAGAAACGTGCATGCTTTGTTTATTTTCTTTCAGCTTGTCTGGTAGTCATTCATGGCCTCACTCCTCAGGGTTTTTATGTGAAGCCACAGGTCTCTGCCCCAACTCATGCTGTCATTCCAGTAATACTTACCATTCTGTCCTGTATCATAGCATTGCAAGTCCAGTGGCGGACGAAGTACACAAATCAAGTACTTGAGTAAAAGTACAGATACGTATAATAAAATATTACTCCAGTAAAAGTAAAAGTACTCCTTTTTCAATTTTACTCAAGTGAAAGTACAAAAGTACTAAATTTTTAATGTACTTAAGTAAAAAAGTACTGAAAGATAGATGTTTGCAATTTTATATAGGCTAATTTAATTTTATATTAGCACATTTTTTTTATTTTTTATAACCCTACTGCTCAAAATACCTGGGATTTTTTCCAAAATAACCACTATATGGAGTCAAGATATAATTTTGTTGTTGATATGGACTACACTGATGAGAGTAATGTTAACTGTGAAGCTTACACTGTGATGTACCTGAGAGAAAACAGAGATGACCATCTGATTTTCACCAGTAAGAACAAAGTATTTTAAAGTTTGTTGTTTTACTGAACATCACAGTTATGTATGACATGATAATAAGGCCTGAAGATTTTAAGGAAAATATAATTATATTTTCATAATGATTTTTTTCCTTCTCAAACCTTGTCTGGGGTGTAAAAACACCACTGGCCAAACGGGGTGCATCTCTTCCCCTCTTTGATAATTACTGTAGTTACCATGTTCTGAACATCACATCCTTTCTTTTCTCCCCAGATGTAATATATATATATATATATATATATATATATATATATATATATATATATATATATATATATATATATATATATAGGTGGTTGAATAAAAATATTTGGACATTATTTATACAAATGACCTCAAGTTAGCACCAGCAAGCTTGTTAGCTAGACAGTTAGCATCAGCTAACAATATTTACTTATTTTCAGTACGGTTATGAATAACGTCCTTAATAACAATGGATGAAAGTTTAGAGCTCTACTGATGATTAAGTCTAGAGTGTGTCCACCTTTGTGTGTGGGTCCATGTACATGCTGAATCGACAAGTAAAAAAAAAGCCTCAAGTCCAAATATTAATTTATCACCAATTAACTGTTTGACAAACACTTCCTGCTTCGATGTCCAGATCTGAATTTTAAAAAATCTCAAACATGCTCCGATGTCCCGATCTGAATCAACCGAGTCGCGACCAGGCTCCGAAGTGCCGATCTGAATCAACCGAGTCGCGAACAGACTCCGAAGTCCCGATCTGAATCAACCGAGTCGCGAACAGGCTCCGAAGTGCCGATCTGAATCAACCGAGTCGCGAACAGGCTCCGAAGTGCCGATCTGAATCAACCGAGTCGCGAACAGGCTCCGAAGTGCCGATCTGAATCAACCGAGTCGCGAACATGATCCGAAGTGGCGATGTGAATCAACCGAGTCGCGAACAGACTCCGAAGTCCCGATCTGAATCAACCGAGTCGCGAACAGGCTCCGAAGTGCCGATCTGAATCAACCGAGTCGCGAACAGGCTCCGAAGTGCCGATCTGAATCAACGGAGTCGCGAACAGGCTCCGAAGTCCCGATCTGAATCAACAGAGTCGCGAACAGGCTCCGAATTGCCGATCTGAAAACTTCGACCAAAGAATGTAAAAAAATTTTTTTTCTCAATTTCTCTAATAACTCTATACTCTAATAACTCTACAAATCTATGAAAGACTCAGATCACGTGTCTAAAAATAAATCGCTAGTAAAAGAGAAATAATAAGAGGAGTGAAGTTTCCTACCGTTCTGCTGTGTTTGGTCCTCACGCGCGTCTGACGCTCTGCGGCGCGTCTCCGCCCCTCACACGCGCGTTTACAGCACTAAATTAATCATCTTTGCTAATTATTATACATTTACTTCATTGTCAGTGTAGTACCCTAACCGCCTGATTAGGGGAGAAAAAGAGTCAATAAAAGACACAGGACACGGAGCTGCTGCAATATCTTCTGAGTCTCTGTATTGTCCCACATTAATGCAAATATTTCTGCATTCTCATATCAGTGAAGAGTATAACAACATATCTCTTTTAGATAAAACAATATACAGAAAAAAAATATAGAATTAATCACAGATATAGCTTCTCAACAGATACTGTTTCCATAAGTTAAACAAATAATTTCAATAGAAACTTGAATCTCAATGCATGTTAATAATACGTACTGCATATTACATACAATATTCTCATGTGATACTCAACATTTAGACATATGTGCCGTCTACCATATCTTCAACTCTTTTAAACTTCTTAAATTACCTCAGGAATCATAGCATGTCAGCAAAACTAATTATCTCTTTACACACCATTAGCATAAACATATATTACACTTTCTCTTATGAACCAACAGATTCCTTTCCTTTAAGCATTGCCACCTGTAACTTAACTTGTTAAATTAGTTCTCAAAAACACCAATATGTTATTAATTCACTCTGCTTTCACATTTCTATGACCGCATAGTCTTTGCCATCAGTTTAGCATTCACTAGTTGTACATGTGATACAGACGCGGGAACTTGAACCGAACTTTTAGACATAGATATATACACAATGAATACACTTCAAACAATGACACTTGCCATTTTTCACAGCCTTGACTTATATAAAGTGTATTTTCCCTACGATTTACTCATATCATACCTGATTAGGGGAGAAAAAGAGTCAATAAAAGACACAGGACACGGAGCTGCTGCAATATCTTCTGAGTCTCTGTATTGTCTCAGCAGCGCGCCCCTCCCCCAGCAGGTGAAAGTTCCAAGGCAAAAATAATCAAATGATCAATCATCCATACTAGGCAAGGAATACCAATCGCCATCATCCAAAATCATACACTATGCATTAATGACATTCAGTTTATTTATTTTTTTTGATGACATATTGATGACACTAATTATTATTAGTTTTATCTATTTTTATAACCACCACACTCTCCCCTTCGAAAATACATGTCGTCCCGACATTACTTTGTTTTTACTTTCTTTCTTTAGGTGGTGCTGTGTTGTATGCAACTGTTCTAACTTATGTATGCACTGCCGGTTAACTGTATGTTCAGTTCATCAATAAAGATATGTGTAGGCCACTGCATAGTCTCGTCGCCCTAATACTTTTTCATTTCCTAATCCATTCTTTTTAGTGTGCATATAAGTCTCTGTATGTGTAAAAGTATACTGGCTGATACTGTGGTGCTGGGTAAGTCCACTGAGTCATGTTCTGCATCTCATATTGTGTGGGCTGACACGCCATTGTGTTCGTATGCTCTACACTATAGCATGCAGGGGTACCCAGGTAATCATAAGTGAATGTCTTTGGTGGTCTCCTCTCTCTCTTAGGCAATCTACACTCCAGTTCGTCTTCACTGTTATTTTCCCACAGGACTCGATGTTCATCTGCTGTATCGTCAGCTTTTTCTCCAAGTTGTTCCTCCTCCATCACATCAGCTTCCTGTTGAGGTATCTCCGTGTTTTCCATTTGAACTTCTATTTCATGCTCCTTCATGACCTCTTGACCAATTTCTTCCCCTTCCTTTTCAGGTTCACTGGGCCAGATAACTGGTAAGTTTCCACTTGCTAACTCACTGTTTCCTTCCACAGGTTGCTGAGATGAGACCGCAGGTAAGTACCACTGGCTACATCCTTCATCGTCTTCCTCTGAACTAGAATCATCCCTTTCTACAGAGGTAGGTTTATCCACTTTTCTCTTTGTCTTTGGTAGTGTGCTGAGCTCCATTTCCACTGGCAGGTAATCACATGGTAGCAAGAGGTTTCGGTGTAGAACCCTTGATCTTCCCTTCCCTCGTTCCGGTTTGACTTCATAAACAGGGCCTTCTTCTCCCACTCGACGGATAACTGTATGTATCTCGTCTTCCCAGTGATTGCGAAGCTTTCCTGTACCTCCTCTGGGTGTGAGATTTCGTACCAGAACACGATCTCCTGGGTGCAGCACTGAGCTCTTTACTTTACCCTCATGGTTCCTTTTGTTCCTTTCTGCGGTCTTCTTGCTGTTCTCTTTGGCAATCTCAAAAGCTTCCTGCATTCCTTGCCTCCATCTCTTTACGTATTCCTTATGGTTGTTAGTCCCTTCTGCTGCCGTTAATCCAAAGAGCAAGTCAACAGGTAGTCTCGGCGATCTCCCAAACAAGAGATAGAACGGTGAAAATCCAGTAACCTCACATCGCGTACTGTTGTAGGCAAAAGTTAGTTTGTTCAATGACTCCTTCCAGTTGGACTTCTGCGTTTCTGTCAAGGTTTTTAACATCTGGAGCAACGTCCGGTTAAAACGTTCAACCTGTCCGTTCCCTTGCGGGTGATATGGAGTTGTTCGCGATCCTGCAATTCCACAATTCTTTTTTAACTGGTAGAGCAACTGATTCTCGAATTCTGCTCCCTGGTCATGATGGATCCTTTGGGGAAATCCGAATTTTAGTGCATAGTCATTGAATATTCGATCAGCGACAGTTTTTGCAGATTTTGATGTGGTGGCGTACACTTGTGCAAACCTTGTGAAGTGATCAATTATCACCAGGATATATTCATACCCTCCTTTACTTCTGTCCAGGTGCAGAAAGTCAATGGATATGAGTTCAAATGGGTGAGTGGTGACAATATTCATGAGTGGTGCTCTGGTTTCTCTACTTGGTTTCTTTTGTTTCAGACAGTTACAACTCTTGGTCACAAAATGTTCAATTTCACCCTGCATTTTTGGCCAGAAGAATCTGTCTCCAATCAATGACGTTGTCCTCTCCACTCCTTGATGCCCCATTTTACTATGTAACTCCTGAAGGACCCGTTGTTTATATATTTCAGGCAGCACAAGCTGAGATCGGGTAGCTGTCTTCCGGCGGAGTATTCCATCTTCTCCAATGCACAATTTGTCCCATTGACGCAGCAAACTTCTACCCTGTGCACTGAATGTCCTTAATAAGTGTCTGGAGGGTTTTTCGCCAGCCATCTTACATTGTACTACAGGTCCAATGTGGGTGTCACTTCTCTGCGCTTGACGTATATCATCGGTGGAAAAAGACTGGCCAGACTCAGCACACTCCGTTGGGTCATATGGCGAACTCATGGCTGTCCATGACATGGCAAGATCTTGAACTTCTACAGCCTGTATGGTTGCTTCGACGCAATCGGATGAGAGTTCCTCCGTACATTGCTCCATCATTGTTCCAACCTCCAGTGGCATCCTGGATAAGCTGTCTGCATCAATGTTTTCTTTGCCAGGGCGGTATTTTATGGTGAAATGGAAATCCGCGAGCTCCGCAACCCACCTGGACCCAGTCGCATTGAGCTTGGCACTAGTCAATACATAAGTCAGCGGATTGTTGTCGCTGTACACAGTGAAGGTAGGTGCGTAGTACAGATAATCACGGAACTTCTCTGTGATGGACCACTTCAAAGCTAAAAACTCCAATTTCCCCGAGTGAAGATGATAGTTTCTTTCAGCGGCTGTCAATGTACGGGATCCATAAGCAATTACTCGAAGTTTCCCATCTTGCTTTTGGTACAGAACAGCACCAAGTCCCTGGTTTGAGGCATCCGTATGGAGTATAAACGGCTGCGAGAAGTCAGGAAACCCAAGGACCGGAGGTTCCGCCAAGCAGTCTATTAATGTCTCCAATCTCTGCTGATGTTTTTCTGTCCATAAAATGGGCTTCTGGGAAGGCACTCCTTTCTTTTTGTTTTTTGTACACTTGGTGGTGGTTCCATTGTGTCCGTCGTCCTTTGTCTCCACTTCTCCTTTCAGCAAGTCATAGAGCGGCCCAGCGATCTTGGAGAAATCTTTGATGTACTGCCTATAGTAACTTAACAGGCCAAGTACGGCTCTCAACTGTCCCACCGTGCTGGGTCTTTTCTCTCCCAGAGCTCTCACAGCCTCGGTGTCAGCAGGGTCAATTTTACTTCCTTCCGCGGACACTATCCTCCCCAGGTAACGAACTTCCCGCTTGAACACCTCACATTTACTAGGCTTGAGCTTGATCCCATATTGCCTTAAATGCTGCAGGACTCTCCTCACATCATTGACATGGTCTTCAAAGGATTTGCTGAACACTAGCGTGTCATCAAGGTAGGGGACACAGCAATCGTCTCGGAGATCTTTCAGACACTCTTCCATGCAGCATTGGAAAGCCGCGGGAGCGTTCATCAGACCAAAAGGGATACGAATCCATTCATACAATCCCCATGGCGTAACAAAAGCTGTCATTGGTCTACTCTCTTTGGCCATGAAACCCTGATGGTATGCTTTTCCTTGGTCAAGTAGTGAGAACCAGCTGTTCCCTCCAAGACTGTCCATGATATCTTGAACACGTGGAATGGGCTGTCGGTCGGGGGTTGTTTTTCGATTTAATTCTCTGTAGTCAATACACAACCGCAAGCTACCATCCTTTTTCCGGACGCAGACCACTGGTGAGGAATACGATGAGTTTGATTGTTTAACCCATCCTTGGGCAATGAGATCGTGTAGGTAATCCTTCATCTCTTTGTACAGGGGACGCGGTACTGACTGGTAAGTGCGTGCAACTGGGATCGTGTCTGTTAGTTTGATAGTCAACTGCAGCCCATCTATGCAGCCAATGTCATCATCGGATTTTGAAAAGGAAGCTGCTTCCTCTCTCAGCATCTGTCTTACAATTTGTCTTCTAGACTCACTGAGATGGCTTAAGTCCAGCGGTGGTTCCCATGCGATGTCAGAGTTATGTCTGGTTTCATTTGTTATTTGATTGACCCTCACAGAAGTTAAGTCAGGTCCCTCACAAGTAGCAGTTGGATACACCGCCTGTACAGGTTGCACGGTGCCTATGACCATCTTGCCTGCTAACAGTAGGTCATGATCTGTAGGGTTCTGTACACTGACAATTATGTGGGGAGATGCATGTTGTCGCAGGGTTACAATCGTCTCACAGAACTCCAACCCCTCCACCCACTGTGGGTTAACGTCAGGCTCAAAAATTAACACTGTATTTTCTTTTGGTCGGTGTGACTGTACTCTGCATTCAATTTGTACTGATGTGTGTTTGGGCACATTAACATTTTCTTTTTTGGTTTTGACTAAATATCCGCATGACATTTCTGCATGAACTTGCTCAATGAAAGCTTGAACTTTTTCTCTTTCCACTGATTCATTGGTGATTGGCTGAGTTAATTCCTTGTTGTTCATCATTTGCTCAATCACGTTGTATCCGATGATAGGATGACGAAGCTCTCTGCCCTTCATTACCAACACAGGTATGACCAGTTCTTTTGTTTTCACTTCATTTGATGCTAACCCAAAAGTCACTTCCACCCACCCTGCATAAGGTATGTCCTGTCCGTTTGCTGCCACAAGGCAGAGTCCTTCAGGCGCATCAATTACCTCTGCAACATTTCTCAGTCTGATATTTGGTAAGTGCTCATTTTTCCACCGTTCATCCACTATACACACTTGAGATCCTGTATCCCATAATACATCAACAAGCTGGTCTTGGATGTAACACTGTACAAGACACTGCTTCCCTACTAAAGCAGTACACATAGACTCTTTTTCTTTTGGTTTCCCTTTTGACATGGCCGAATTTATAATAACATTGGAGGACTGATTGCATTGCTTCTTATTTTCTGTCCAGTGATTAGATTGACATGCTTTTGAGCGATACAGTGTTTGTTTACCAGTATCACAGTGTCTCCATATGCTTTGACGGGACCCTTCCATCGCACTGGTCACTGCCTGTCCCGCGGTCGTGACCCGTCCTCGTTTAAAGAACCATCCCTGTGTGTCATGGGCATCCGTGCTCGACAGCCAGCTGAGAAATGGTCGCTACCACCACACTTGTAACAGTGACTACAGTAGACATCCAATCCACTTTGTTGACATGCAAAACATTTCCTTACTCGAGTCGCAGGAGGGTGATAGCGTTGTGCTGGGAGCCACTGTGGTCGTGGAACTGTCTCTCTCCTCTGGTCGTAAGGCTGCCAGTAGTATTGAGGTGGGTATTGAGTCGGTGCAGGGTATTGAGTCTGTGGCGGGGATGCGCTATTTAGAGGGGGACACTGAGTGGACATGACCTGAGGTTGCTTGATTGACTCTTTAATTTGAGATACCTCCGCACTGAGGTCTTTCAACAGCGCCATGCCTGAACGCATTTCTCTCAACTCACTCAAGATCTGAAGTTCGTGATTATCTGGATTGTGCTGAGGTGGTGTTTTTCCCTTTTTCTCCATAGGGGTATCGCTGGATTGAACTATGTGTACTTTAGTGGTGCATGGCTGGATGAGTTTCTTTTTACTTTGGCGCTCAGCTTCGTGGGCGCAAGCCAGATTGACTTTATCAAAGAGTAGTTCGTCACTTACATCAGTTTGTGTCAAATAAGGTCGCAGATCACCTCTAACGCTGTCATTCTGTAGGCCCGTCAGGATGGTGTGGAGAAACATGCTCTGGACTAGCTTTGGGTCATACTTCAAACTGGATTCGGCCTCCTGTGATGCAAACAGAATCTTTTGTCTTAAATCAAGACAGCGAACAAGAAAGCTTTGCGGGGTCTCTTTGCTGCTCTGTACCTCTGAGGTGAGTTGTTTATACAGCTCAGTAGCACCCCTCTCTTGGAAATGAGCTCTGAGAATCCGTCTTAATGTGGGCAGTGTAAGATTTGTCTTACCCTCTAGGTAGCTACGAAGCTGCATGCCTGGCGCAATTGCTCGGATTACAGCATCAACAATTTCAAGCTCAGAGAAACCTCTGCTCCGTCCATGTTCAATTTGGTGAGCTAGACTTGAGAAGGAGAGTTTGTCTTTTTGCCCAGGTTCACCTATCTGGCCAGATATTTTAAACTCTCTGCTCCATGTTGACATAACTGGTCGTGTCGATGCTGAGGGCCAATTTAGGTTGGTAGTTTGTGGTTTTGAGCTTTGCTGTGTGTCATAGCTTAGCTGCGTGTTTGTGTGGTGTGAGACACTAACATCCTGCTGTGAGCTTGTAACAGTGTTATGTTTTTGTTCAATAAGTTTTTGCAAGGCTAACTGCAATGTATCAATTTCTTTTTGTAGCCTTTCTTGCTCTGTGACCTGCACTACTAAAGTCGCGTTCTGAACCACCTGTGCTGTCTGTTGCTCAGAGATATTTTCACCCCCCAGTTGAAGTTCACAAATTTTGTCTTTAACACACAAAAGTTCTGACATGCCCCCATCTTCCAGTTCTTCTAACCCCTCCCTTTCAAAATGTCTCACAAGTGTAGAAATGACATACGAGCGGCTTGTGTCGATATCATGTTCAATATGCAGAGAAACACACAATTTTACAAGGTTTTCTCTTGATAGTGAATACAATGCTCCTACAACTTGAAGTCTTAAATTCTCTAATTGATCCATGGTTCACTTGGGCTGTGGGTGTGTGCAGTGTGTGATGCAGAAAAGCAGTCTTAGCTGGTCGGAAAATGGCAATGTTCCGGGTATCAACGATCAACCTCAGATAGCACGCACGGTTCTTCCGGACTCAACGTGGACGCCAGACGTTCTCACTCTGTTCTCCTCAGCCGCAAGTCAGAATGAATGACACTGGAGGTAGACCATCATCTATGGACGCCGACCTTCACTGCATTTCATCCCAGCGGTGCCTCCAAAATGTAGTACCCTAACCGCCTGATTAGGGGAGAAAAAGAGTCAATAAAAGACACAGGACACAGAGCTGCTGCAATATCTTCTGAGTCTCTGTATTGTCCCACATTAATGCAAATATTTCTGCATTCTCATATCAGTGAAGAGTATAACAACATATCTCTTTTAGATAAAACAATATACAGAAAAAAAATATAGAATTAATCACAGATATAGCTTCTCAACAGATACTGTTTCCATAAGTTAAACAAATAATTTCAATAGAAACTTGAATCTCAATGCATGTTAATAATACGTACTGCATATTACATACAATATTCTCATGTGATACTCAACATTTAGACATATGTGCCGTCTACCATATCTTCAACTCTTTTAAACTTCTTAAATTACCTCAGGAATCATAGCATGTCAGCAAAACTAATTATCTCTTTACACACCATTAGCATAAACATATATTACACTTTCTCTTATGAACCAACAGATTCCTTTCCTTTAAGCATTGCCACCTGTAACTTAACTTGTTAAATTAGTTCTCAAAAACACCAATATGTTATTAATTCACTCTGCTTTCACATTTCTATGACCGCATAGTCTTTGCCATCAGTTTAGCATTCACTAGTTGTACATGTGATACAGACGCGGGAACTTGAACCGAACTTTTAGACATAGATATATACACAATGAATACACTTCAAACAATGACACTTGCCATTTTTCACAGCCTTGACTTATATAAAGTGTATTTTCCCTACGATTTACTCATATCATACCTGATTAGGGGAGAAAAAGAGTCAATAAAAGACACAGGACACGGAGCTGCTGCAATATCTTCTGAGTCTCTGTATTGTCTCAGCAGCGCGCCCCTCCCCCAGCAGGTGAAAGTTCCAAGGCAAAAATAATCAAATGATCAATCATCCATACTAGGCAAGGAATACCAATCGCCATCATCCAAAATCATACACTATGCATTAATGACATTCAGTTTATTTATTTTTTTTGATGACATATTGATGACACTAATTATTATTAGTTTTATCTATTTTTATAACCACCACATCAGCTCCAGGTACTTCATTTATTATTGTTCATTGAACTGTTTGAAACAAAAAAAGGTCGTATTTCAGAAATAATTCTAAATTATCAAAATAAAATAAAATAATGGTTTCTATTTTAATATCCTTTAAAATATAATCTATTTCTGTGATGTGCAGCTGTATTTTCAGCATCATTCCTCCAGTCTTCAGTGTCACATGATCTTTAGAAATCATGAAAATATGATGATTTATTATTAGAACTATTAATAGTTGTGCTACCAAATATTATTTTGGAATCTGTGATCTGTGAAAGTGTTTTAAAGTTTGTGGTTTTACAGAACATCACAGTTATATATGACATGATAATAAGGCGAAGTTAGGAGGAACATTTTAAGGAAAATATAATTATATTTTCATAATGATTTTTTCCTTCTCAAACCTTGTCTGTGGTGTAAAAACACCCCTGGCCAAACGGGGTGCATCTCTTCCCCTCTTTGATAATTACTAGTTACCATGTTCTGAACATCATGTAATCTATATACATATATATAGGTGGTTGAATAAAAATATTTGGACATTATTTATAAAAATTACCTCAAGTTAGCACCAGCAAGCTTGTTAGCTAGACATTTAGCATCAGCTACAATATTTACTTATTTAACGTCTAACGTTACTCGTCTAGTTAATCCAAACAATATACATATGTATAACGTTACTGTTAATACACAATATAAAAACAGATGTCATGGTAGCATTTTAATAAAACGGTTAATATTACGGTAGCGGGGAATTTGGACATGCATGAGTTATTTTATTTAATCTGTGTTAGTTTAAGGTTATTTTATTTTATTTTTTAACCTAAAACACAGAGACGCTGATTGATGTGTCTGCATGTCAGCATTTCAGTGGGCTTAAACAGATCACTCTTTACAGCGGATTTAGTTCCCAAACAACGGACAATTTTGACCTAAATATGATTTTCAGTTACAATAATTAATCCTAAATTTCGACATTAATAACTTACTTTTAGCAACATCAGACGCACGCGCGCTCACAAGATCTCCCGCTTCTTACTTCTGTAGACTCGCACTTAACGGTTCATTTGAATCAGTGAGCGGTCGACTCCAGAACAGCTGCAATCGGATCATTCTAATTCGTAAACGAATCGTTTGGTGCGATTCGCGATCCGATTAAAGTTTATTTTGAAAAGACTCAGTTCGTTCATGATGAATCAGACACCGCTTCTGCGTGTCGGAGCACTTGATATATTATAGGGAGTAACATGTTTTATGAAATGTAGTTAAGTTAAAAGTACGATCTTATGCTTTGGAATGTAGTGAAGTAAAAGTAAAAGTTACTCAAAATAAAACTACTCCAGTAAATTAATTTATTTGGATATGACACACTGCCTCTTTAAAATGGTGAATCACACAGTTTTAAATGAGTAGTTAAAAAAATTGAGAACCACTGTATTAGAAGCACGTTTGCTCTATTTACATTACGAAGTGGATGTGAATTCGATTGAACAATTATGAGTTACTGCCTCCTCGTGTCTGCAGAAGAGAATGGCGTGAGTGAGGTTGTGATGCCAATAGAATGTTCCTGCACAACCGGAGGCTGCAGATTCAGGACCGCAGATCTGGGCCGCAGTTCTAGGACCCTAGTTTTTCCTGACAGCGCCACCTACCGTACTGGCCAATATAGCGATGGCTGCAGTTTCAGGAACGCAGTTCTAGTATCCTGTTGGTTTAGTTTGCGGTCACGTTACTTTGTATATACCCTTCTCTGTGATGCTGGCTTTTTCTTGTTCACATCCATTCTAGATCTGACGTAAAAAAAACGGAGCAACAGAGGCCACGCCCACCACAGCATAAATCAACGATGGCGTCACACTCGAAGAACGGCTCGGGATGTCTGGGGAAAGAAAAGACTAATATTAGACTAGCCCATATGAGGAATCAAATGCTCGTTTCTAAAAATCTTTTGCTTATTAAATGTTTGAATGAAAATTCTAAAATGCAGTGTTCTAAAAAACCCCTTTGAGAAACAGACCTTGTTCTCAAACCTTTTAAACACTCGCACTTCTACCAATAGAGGGCACTAGCTTCTTAATTATAATTAGTTGTTTGCAGTTACATATATATATATATATATATATATATATATATATATATATATATATATATATATATATATATATATATATATATATATATATATATACACACACATACATATTTGTATTTATTTATTTCAATGAAAAACTCGACCAGGAAAGTGACACCATGGTGTTTTCATTGGCTTCATTTGTGACTATTAAGTGAGTCATCACGTTATCATTTCAGTGTTGTGTCAACTTTGACAAATTCATTAACAAACATATTAATTCCTTAACATCAGAGAACCAACAAACGGTTTTAAACAAGTTTAGAAATTAGTATAAATTACATAATTTTACTTTTGGGTGAATTGTTCCATTAAAAGAAAGATCACTGAAGTAGGCTACCTGGACATTTACAGAGCTGAGTGATGTTGAGATGTTGAGTCTGGTTGCTGATGGGATTGTTGAGCACACAGCTGTAGCTGTTTTTATCCTGATATTCCACCTCCAGAGGTAGAGAGAGACTGATGCTGAGATCAGACACACTGATGCTGGACAATAAACTGTTTCCTTTGTACCAGGAGAGAGTCACATGACCCACATTCACCACTGAACACACCAATGAACAATTCTGCTCTGAGGATGAGGATGATGAAGATGAAGAACATTGTGAAGAATTACTGCTGATTACAGGAACAGGAAGATGAGCTGGAAAACATGTAAATAAATATAAGTATATTGCCTTGACATGGGAAAACTCATACAAAAGGGAAAATAGGATAGGTTTATAATCAGAATCAGGATCAGAAAGACCTTTATGCCAAGTATAATTGCACATACAAGGAATTTGTTTTAGTAACATGGGCTTCCAGTACTCAGAGACAACCACACACAGACAAAAATAAATAAAAACATTTGGCAAATAAATAATTGTATAAACAATTGTGCTATAAATGATAATGGAATAAGATTGAATAAGATGCAGGGATGTAGGATGGAGGGGTAACAAATAAATATAAGGATATTGCACATTTATTTGCATAAGCATAAGTGGGGAACATTTAACTGTTCATGAGGTAGATTGCCTGGGGGAAGAAACTGTTCTTGTGCCTTGCTGTGGTGTTTGCGGCTCTGAGGCGCTGGCCAGATGGCAAAAGTTCAAAGATGGGGAGACTTGGATGTGAGGGATCCAGAGTGATTTTCTGAACCTTTTCCTCACTCTGGATGTATACAGTGCTTGAAGGGTGGGCAGGGGAGCACCAATAATCCTTTCGGCAGTCTGAACAGTTCTCTGTAGTCTTCTGATGTCTGATTTTGTTGCTGAACCAAACCAGACAGTTATTGAGGTACACAGTACAGACTCAATGACGGCTGAGTAGAACTGTTTCAGCAGCTCCTGTGGCAGGTTAAACTTCCTCAGCTGGTGAAGGAAATACAACCTTTGCTGGGCCTTTTTCACAACGTCAATGTGATTGTCCCACTTCAGGTCCTGAGAGATGGTGGTTCCCAGGAACCTGATGACTCCACTGCAGTCACAGGGCTGTTCATGATGGTGAGTGGGGGGAGTGCAGGGGGGTTTCTCCTGAAGTCCACAATCATCTCCACTGTTTTGAGCGTGTTCAGCTCCAGGTTGTTAAGACTGCACCAGACAGCCAGCTGCTCAACCTCTTGTCTGTAAGCAGACTCATCACTGTCCTGGATGAGGCCGATGACTGTAGTGTCATCTGCAAACTTCAGGAGCTTGACAGAGGGGTCTTTAGAGGTGCAGTCGTTGGTGTACAGGGAGAAGAGCAGAGGGGAGAGAACACATCCCTGAGGGGCACCAGTGTTGGTGGAACGGCTGTTTGACATGAATTTCCCCAGTCTCACTAGCTGTTGCCTATCTGTCAGAAAGCTGGTGATCCACTGACAGATGGAGCTAGGAACAGAGAGCTGGGTCAGTTTAATCTGGAGGGTTGTTGGGATGAAGTCCACAAACAGGATCCTCAAATAAGTCCCTGTTTTGTCCAGATGTTGCAGGATGAAGTGCAATCCCATGTTGATTGCATCATCCACCGATCTGTTAGCTCGGTAAGCAAATTACAGGGGGTCCAGTCAGTGTTGGGTATAGTTACTTTGGAAAGTAGTTAGTTAGGTTACAACGTTACCATCAATTAAAAGTAATCAGTTATGATACAGCGTTACCTATTCATAAAAGTAACGCGTTAGAGTACTCATGCGTTACCAAAAATTAAAAGCCGTTTGCAGCGGCTCACACACGACAGACACAGCCCCCGGCCCCTTTAAATGCACCTAGAAGTCGTGACTACCGACAATGAATAACGTCCGTCATCCGAATAAATTAACACTGCAGGATAACAATAACAGGAAAGACAGTCAGCAATCGGCTATTCCACATGGCGTTTTATTTATTTATTATCACAGAACATATTATTAATCAAAATTCGCACCTAACGTTACCCAGCCCGGTTAGCCTAGGCTACTGTATATTATGAGCACCACAAGATAACTCCTGATTTTTCTTTAACTTTAAATAATGCAGTTATCAAAGTACAAGTATGCTTACTTGTAAACACAACCTTAAACAGGCTTGCAGATTTAAATCCATTTAGAAATGATGAACAACCAGCCAGCCAACGATCTAACAGAAATTAACAGCTGCCTGTCAAACAAAAATGATAACAAACCGAATTAAATCCTTCACTGCCACACAGGCAAATGACAAATCGCTTAAAAGCCGAACTAATTATTATTAAAGTATCACTCACAGTCACAAGCCTAAATTCGCTTTAACACAGTCCTCTTACATTTACTCTTCAAAGTAGTGATTAAAACGTAGCGTTAAATTTGAGGTAGAATTTTTGGCGGTCGACAGAAGCAGAGTGTGCATTTTACCGTTATGTTCTTTTCTTTTTCGTTGACAAATTGAAAATAATGTGCGTACTTCCATAAACCAAACGCTGTCCTCTCTACCATCTTGCCGGGAGTTCGAAAAAAAAACCCACACACACAGGGTCAGGCGCAGGGCACAGACGCATCACAGCCATTGACTTTACGATCACAGAGCTTCGGCTCCGCTGATACTGTACATCGGCAGGTGGCACAGTAGACCTAGGACTACTGTCTGACAAAAAGCCGGCTGCAGTCGGGATTTTCCTTTCCTTAAAATAACGGATTACTTTTTTAAAAAAATAACGAAGTTACTGATTACTTACGCACGAAACTAATGCGTTAAGTTACAAATTTCAGGAAAAAAGTAATTAGAGTACTCTAACGCGTTACTTTGTAACGCGTTACCCACAACACTGGGTCCAGTAAGGGTCCAGTGATGTCCTTCAGATAAGCCAGAACCAGTTTTTCAAACGACTTCATAACGACAGACGGTAGAGCCACAGGTCTGTAGTCATAAAGTTCTGCTATCTTGGGTTTCTTTGGGATGGGGATGATGGTGGAGCGTTTGAAGCAGGAAGGCACTTCACACAACTCCAGGGATCTGTTGAAGATCTGTGAAAAGATGGGGGCCAGCTGGTCAGCACAGATTTTCAGACAGGCTGGTGTAACACCATCTGGGCCTGGTGCTTTTCTTCTTTTGTTCTTCTTGAAGACCTGGCGCACATCATCTCCACAGATTTGAAGAGCAGGAGGTGTGGAGAGGGGGATTGCAGGATGTGTTAATGGTTGTGTAGGGAGATGGTCAGAATGGGTGTTGGGGGTTTCAAATCTGCAATAAAACTCATTCAGGTCGTTAGCAAGTCGTTGATTAGCCTCAGTGCAAGGGGATGGTGTCTTGTAGTTAGTGATGGCTCTCAGTCCACTCCAAACTGAAGTTGAGTGGTTGGAAGTAAACTGGTCTTCCAACTTTTTAGCGTAGGTCTTTTTAGCCGCTCTGATCTCTTTGTTCAGTGTGTTCCTGGCCCGATTGTACAAGACCCTGTCCCTATTTCTGTAGGCATCCTCTTTGGCCTGACGAAGATGTCTGAGTTTTACTGTAAACCATGGCTTATCATTGTTGAATGTTAAATAAGTCCTGGTTGGAATGCATATATCCTCACAGAAACTAATATAGGATGTTACGGTCTCTGTGAGTTCGTCCTGATCGGTGGTAGCACCTTCAAAAACACTCCAATCAGTGAGGTCAAAACAAGGTTGTAAATCCTGCTCCGTTTCACTGGTCCATCTCTTCACAGTCCTTACTACAGGTTAAGCAGATTTAAGTTTACATGTATATTTTAAGTCATATCGGACTCACCATAGACAGTAACATTAAATATCTTGTCTGAGTTCCCTCTGTTGCTGCGGATCTGTCGTTTATAAAGCCCAGAGTCTGTGCTTCTGGTGTTTCTGATGGTCAGAGATCCAGTCTGATTGTCCAGCTTCAGTCTGTCTCCAAATATCTCATGACTGTTAAACATATCAATCACAAGCTTATAGATTTCAGCTATACGAGTCTCTTTAGGTCCAAACATCCACAGTATCTGATCATCTCTCTGTAGTTCAGTAACATCAGTGTTTAGAGTGACAGAATCTCCCTCAGTCACCGACTTCATTACATCTGGAGCAGCACCAAACACACCTGAAACACATTCAGAACAACATCTTTGGCAGAACCGAGAGATCTTAAAAATCCTTCAAAATGTATCTAATATATTTATTTTTAAAACATTTAGCATATAGAGAAATGACAGGATGTGGTTTTTACCGTTGGTTATTAGCTCATGAATGTCTCTATAATGATTAGATGAGTTTTCTTCAGTAATTTAAAGTTAACCCTTATACAATAATGTTTTGGCACATATCAGTAAACAGGCACATTATTGGATCATTTGAGCTTGTTACAGACACTGATGCTCAGTGACTCTTGAAAACCTCTGAAATTTAATATATATATCACCAAGCATTTACAAAAACACATGAATGTAATAAGTAGCAATACACATCTTACCTTCCACACAAATGAAGAGCAAGATTAAACAGCACTTGTGCGTGTGCATCTTCAAAGTGCAACTGGTGTTACTGAAGTTTCAGTTCACAAACAAGTGTATCTGGTAAATATTCAGCCAATCACCGCTCACTTCTCATTGTATTGTTATGAGTAAGTATCAGTCAGAGCCTTCATTTCTTTTTAGAGTCCAGAACACATTGGTTTTTAGCATCTTGGTTGTTTAAACATAATTCAAGTACCAATAGCCTCCATATGTTACTAAAGCTTTTAAGCTTATTTTTCCTCATGTTGTAAAATTCTTGAGTGATTAATATATTTTAAATTATCCCTAGGTTGTGAAAGACACACCAAAGTGTGTTAAAATAAACATGTGATGTATTTTGTTGCTAAGCACAAGAACGTCAGCGTTGGCATTGTGGGCAGACAAAGATTCGTGAGAATTTTCAGGTGCTTGCGAGCGTTTTTATGTGAAGCCACAGGTCTCTGCCCCAACTCATGCTGTCATTCCAGTAATTCTACCATTCTGCCCTGTATCATAGCACTGCAAGTCATTACATGTCTCATCCTACACTATACCGCTTTACTCCCACAGGCTTTGTGCTGCATCTGATGAAATTGAAATAACCCTGATCTGTATTGTTTGTTTGTGTTAAACCTTGATTTTTCCCCTCTTTTTGTTTTCCCCTTTTCATTGTCATTAGTGTTTTTATAGAAATCCCAACGTTCCAGAAAATCAGAAGTCGGTTATTTCCAAAAATAAAGAGTTTGAAATTTAACTCCAATTACAACACTGTTTATGAAGGTGTTTGTTCATGCTTTAGGTCAGTGACTTTCAATGTGTTTGTAAATTAATACAATTTGTAAATAAAATTCAGTGTGTTAATTAGACCGGAGGGTGAGCAAATTATGATTTTTAGAATCACCTTAATTTATTTGGTTATGACACACTGCCTCTTTAAAATGGTGAAACACAGTTTTAAATGAGTAGTTAAAAAAATTGAGAACCACTGTATTAGAAGCACCTTTGCTCTATTTTACATTACAAAGTGGATGTGAATTCGATTGAACAATTATGAGTTACTGCCTCCTCGTGTCTGCAGAAGAGAATGGCGTGAGTGAGGTTGTGATGCTGGCTTTTTCTTGTTCACGCCCATTCTAGATCTGACGTAAAAAAACAAGCAGAGCGACAGAGGCCACGCCCACCACAGCATAAATCAACGATGGCGTCACACTCGAAGAACTGCTGGGAAAGTCTGGGGAAAGAAAAGACTTATCAGACTATGCTCATTTTGGAAAATTCTAAAATGCTGTGTTCTAAAAAAAGCACCTTTGAGAAACAGACCTGGTTCTCAAACCTTGTAAATACTCGCACTCTTTCTTTTTTTTTACTGATATGTAAAGCACTTAGAATTACCATTATGAATGAAATGTACTATTTAAATAAACTTAACTTATTTTTCTGACTGTGAATTTTAACATTTTTACCAATAGAGGGCACTAGCTTCTTAATTATAATTAGTTGTTTGCAGTGTGTGTGTATATATATATATATATATATATATATATATATATATATATATATATATATATATATATATATATATTTGTATTTATTTATTTATTTTAATTAAAAACTCGACCAGGAAAGTGACACCATGGTGTTATCATCGGCTTCAGTCAGAATGGGTGTTGGGGGTTTGAAATCTACATTGAAACTCATTCAGGTCGTTAGCAAGTCGTTGATTTGCCTCTGTGCAAGGGGATGGTGTCTTGTAGTTAGTGATGGCTCTCAGTCCACTCCAAACTGAAGTTGAGTGGTTGGAAGTAAACTGGTCTTCCAACTTTTTAGCGTAGGTCTTTTTAGCCGCTCTGATCTCTTTGTTCAGTGTGTTCCTGGCCCGATTGTACAAGACCCTGTCCCTATTTCTGTAGGCATCCTCTTTGGCCTGACGAAGATGTCTGAGTTTTACTGTAAACCATGGCTTATCATTGTTGAATGTTAAATAAGTCCTGGTTGGAATGCATATATCCTTACAGAAACTAATATAGGATGTTACAGTCTCTGTGAGTTCGTCCAGATCGGTGGTAGCTGCTTCAAAAACACTCCAATCAGTGAGGTCAAAACAAGGTTGTAAATCCTGCTCTGTTTCACTGGTCCATCTCTTCACAGTCCTTACTACAGGTTAAGCAGATTTAAGTTTACATGTATATTTTAAGTCATATCGGACTCACCATAGACAGTAACATTAAATATCTTGTCTGAGTTCCCTCTGTTGCTGCGGATCTGTCGTTTATAAAGCCCAGAGTCTGTGCTTCTGGTGTTTCTGATGGTCAGAGATCCAGTCTGATTGTCCAGCTTCAGTCTGTCTCCAAATATCTCATGACTGTTAAACATATCAATCACAAGCTTATATATTTCAGCTATACGGGTCTCTTTAGGTCCAAACATCCACAGTATCTGATCATCTCTCTGTAGTTCAGTAACATCAGTGTTTAGAGTGACAGAATCTCCCTCAGTCACCGACTTCATTACATCTGGAGCAGCACCAAACACACCTGAAACACATTCAGAACAACATCTTTGGCAGAACCGAGAGATCTCAAAAAACCTTCAAAATGTATCTAGTATATTTATTTTTAAAACATTTAGCATTTAGAGAAATGACAGGATGTGGTTTTTACCGTTGGTTATTAGCTCATGAATGTCTCTATAATGATTAGATGAGTTTTCTTCAGTAATTTAAAGTTAACCCTTATACAATAATGTTTTGGCACATATCAGTAAACAGGCACATTATTGGATCATTTGAGCTTGTTACAGACACTGATGCTCAGTGACTCTTGAAAACCTCTGAAATTTAATATATATATCACCAAGCATTTACAAAAACACATGAATGTAATAAGTAGCAATACACATCTTACCTTCCACACAAATGAAGAGCAAGATTAAACAGCACTTGTGCGTGTGCATCTTCAAACTGCAACTGGTGTTACTGAAGTTTCAGTTCACAAACAAGTGTATCTGGTAAATATTCAGCCAATCACCGCTCACTTCTCATTGTATTGTTATGAGTAAGTATCAGTCAGAGCCTTCATTTCTTTTTAGAGTCCAGAACACATTGGTTTTTAGCATCTTGGTTGTTTAAACATAATTCAAGTACCAATAGCCTCCATATGTTACTAAAGCTTTTAACCATATTTTTCCTCATGTTGTAAAATTCTTGAGTGATTAATATATTTTAAATTATCCCTAGGTTGTGAAAGACACACCAAAGTGTGTTAAAATAAACATGCTATGTATTTTGTTCCTAAGCACAAGAACGTCAGCGTTGGCATTGTGGGCAGACAAAGATTCGTGAGAAGTTTCAGGTGCTTGCGAGGCTGAAGACCATCTCCAGCACTGTGGTTATAGCTCTCTCATATACTTATATCTAACTGTGTTAGAGGGTATGTTGTTTAGAGGGCAATAGATGAGTAGGGACTTACTTACACAGAAGAGAAAAAATTGTTAAAGAAGCTATTTTTGTTTTCTTCGCCCCCAAAAGTATTCTCATAGCTTCATTAAATGAAGGCTGAACCCCTGATATCACATGGACTATTTTGATGATGTAGTTGTAATTACTCTGAAATTACTTTATTTTTGTACAAAAGCAGTTTTATATGTGATGCATTAAAATGTAAAAACGTGCACGCCTTGTTTATTTTCTTTCAGCTTGTCTGGTAGTCATTCATGGCCTCACTCCTCAGGGTTTTTATGTGAAGCCACAGGTCTCTGCCCCAACTCATGCTGTCATTCCAGTAATTCTACCATTCTGCCCTGTATCATAGCACTGCAAGTCATTACATGTCTCATCCTACACTATACCGCTTTACTCCCACAGGCTTTGTGCTGCATCTGATGAAATTGAAATAACCCTGATCTGTGCTGTTTGTTTGTGTTAAACCTTGATTTTTTCCCCATCTTTTTGTTTTCCCCTTTTCATTGTCATTAGTATTTTTATAGAAATCCCAACGTTCCAGAAAATCAGAAGTCAGTTATTTCCAAAAATAAAGAGTTTAAAATTTAACTCCAATTACAACACTGTTTATGAAGGTGTTTGTTCATGCTTTAGGTCAGTGACTTTCAATGTGTTTGTAAATTAATACAATTTGTAAATAAAATTCAGTGTGTTAATTAGACCGGAGGGTGAGTAAATTATGATTTTTAGAATCACCTTAATTTATTTGGTTATGACACACTGCCTCTTTAAAATGGTGAAACACAGTTTTAAATGAGTAGTTAAAAAAATTGAGAACCACTGTATTAGAAGCACCTTTGCTCTATTTTACATTACAAAGTGGATGTGAATTCGATTGAACAATTATGAGTTACTGCCTCCTCGTGTCTGCAGAAGAGAATGGCGTGAGTGAGGTTGTGATGCTGGCTTTTTCTTGTTCACGCCCATTCTAGATCTGACGTAAAAAAACAAGCAGAGCGACAGAGGCCACGCCCACCACAGCATAAATCAACGATGGCGTCACACTCGAAGAACTGCTGGGAAAGTCTGGGGAAAGAAAAGACTTATCAGACTATGCTCATTTTTTAAAATTCTAAAATGCAGTGTTCTAAAAAAAGCACCTTTGAGAAACAGACCTGGTTCTCAAACCTTGTAAATACTCGCACTCTTTCTTTTTTTTTTTACTGATATGTAAAGCACTTAGAATTTAAATAAACTTAACTTATTTTTCTGACTGTGAATTTTAACATTTTTACCAATAGAGGGCACTAGCTTCTTAATTATAATTAGTTGTTTGCAGTGTGTGTATATATATATATATATACATATATATATATATATATATATATATATATATATATATATATATTTATTTATTTCAATTAAAAACTCGACCAGGAAAGTGACACCATGGTGTTCATTTGTGACTATTAAGTGATTCATCATCTATGGTCATCACGGAGTAATCACGTTAACATTTCAGTGTTGTGTCAACTTTGACAAATTCAATATGAATTCATTAACATCAGTGAACCAACAAACGGTTTTAAACAAGTTTAGAAATTAGTATAAATTACATAATTTTAGTTTTGGGTGAATTGTTCCATTAAAAGAAAGATCACTGAAGTAGGCTACCTGGACATTTACAGAGCTGAGTGATGTCGAGATGTTGAGTCTGGTTGCTGATGGGATTGTTGAGCACACAGCTGTAGCTGTTTTTATCCTGATATTCCACCTCCAGAGGTAGAGAGAGACTGATGCTGAGATCAGACACACTGATGCTGGACAATAAACTGTTTCCTTTGTACCAGGAGAGAGTCACATGACCCACATTCACCACTGAACACACCAATGAACAATTCTGCTCTGAGGATGATGATGATGATGATGAAGAACATTGTGAAGAGTTACTGCTGATGACAGGAACAGGAAGATGAGCTGGAAAACATGTAAATAAATATAAGTATATTGCCTTGACATGGGAAAACTCATACAAAAGGTAAAACAGGATAGGTTTATAATCAGAATCAGATCAGGATCAGAAAGAGCCTTATTGCCAAGTATGCTTGCACTTACAAGGAATTTGTTTTAGTGACATAAGCTTCCAGTACACAGAGACAACCACACACAGACAACAAAAAAAGGCAAATAAATAAGTGTATAAACAATTGTGCTATAAATGATAACGGAATGGATTGAATAATATGCAGGGATGTACTAAGATAGAGGGGTAACAAATAAATATAAGGATATTGCACATTTATTTGCATAATCATAAGTGGGGAACATTTAACTGTTCATGAGGTAGATTGCCTGGGGGAAGAAACTGTTCTTGTGCCTTGCTATTCTGGTGTTTGCGGCTCTGAGGCGCTGGCCAGATGGCAAAAGTTCAAAGATGGGGAGACTTGGATGTGAGGGATCCAGAGTGATTTTCTGAACCTTTTCCTCACTCTGGATGTATACAGTTCTTGAAGGGTGGGCAGGGGAGCACCAATAATCCTTTCAGCAGTCCGAACAGTTCTCTGTAGTCTTCTGATGTCTGATTTTGTTGCTGAACCAAACCAGACAGTTATTGAGGTACACAGTACAGACTCAATGACGGCTGAGTAGAACTGTTTTAGCAGCTCCTGTGGCAGGTTAAACTTCCTCAGCTGGTGAAGGAAATACAACCTTTGCTGGGCCTTTTTAACAATGGAGTCAATGTGATTGTCCCACTTCAGGTCCTGAGAGATGATGGTTCCCAGGAATCTGAATGACTCCACTGCAGTCACAGTGCTGTTCATGATGGTGAGCGAGGGGAGTGCAGGTGGGTTTCTCCTAAAGTCCACAATCATCTCCACTGTTTTGAGCGTGTTCAGCTCCAGGTTGTTAAGACTGCACCAGACAGCCAGCTGCTCAACCTCTTGTCTGTAAGCAGACTCGTCACCGTCCTGGATGAGGCCGATGACTGTAGTGTCGTCTGCAAACTTCAGGAGCTTGACAGAGGGGTCTTTAGAGGTGCAGTCGTTGGTGTGCAGGGAGAAAAGTAGAGGGTAGAGAACACATCCCTGAGGGGCACCAGTGTTGGTGGAGCAGCTGTTTGACATGAATTTCCCCAGTCTCACTAACTGTTGCCTATCTGTCAGAAAACTGGTGATCCACTGACAGATGGAGCTAGGAACAGAGAGCTGCGTCAGTTTGGTCTGGAGGGTTGTTGGGATGATGGTGTTGAAAGCCGAACGAAAGTCCACAAATAGGATCCTCACATAAGTCCCTGTTTTGTCCAGATGTTGCAGGATGAAGTGCAATCCCATGTTGATTGCATCATCCACGGACCTGTTAGCTCGGTAAGCAAACTGCAGGGGGTCCAGTAAGGGTTCAGTGATGTCCTTCAGATAAAACAGAACCAGTTTTTCAAACGACTTAATGATGACAGACGTTAGAGCCACAGGTCTGTAGTCGTTAAGTTCTGCTATCTTGGGTTTCTTTGATGGGGATGATGGTGGAGCGTTTGAAGCAGGAAGGCACTTCACACAACTCCAGGGATCTGTTGAAGATCTGTGAAAAGATGGGGGCCAGCTGGTCAGCACAGATTTTCAGACAGGCTGGTGTTACACCATCTGGGCCTGGTGCTTTTCTTCTTTTGTTCTTCTTGAAGACCTGGCGCACATCATCTTCACAGATTTGAAGAGCAGGAGGTGTGGAGGGTGGGATTGCAGGATGTGTTAATGGTTGTGTAGGGAGATGGTCAGAATGGGTGATGGGGGTTTCAAATCTGCAATAAAACTCATTCAGGTCGTTAGCAAGTCGTTGATTTGCCTCAGTGCAAGGGGATGGTATCTTGTAGTTAGTGATGGCTCTCAGTCCACTCCAAACTGAAGTTGAGTGGTTGGAAGTAAACTGGTCTTCCAACTTTTTAGCGTAGGTCTTTTTAGTCGCTCCAATCTCTTTGTTCAGTGTGTTCCTGGCCTGATTGTACAAGACCCTGTCCCTATTTCTGTAGGCATCCTCTTTGGCCTGACGAAGATGTCTGAGTTTTACTGTAAACCATGGCTTATCATTGTTGAATGTTAAATAAGTCCTGGTTGGAATGCATATATCCTCACAGAAACTAATATAGGATGTTACAGTCTCTGTGAGTTCGTCCAGATCGGTGGTAGCTGCTTCAAAAACACTCCAATCAGTGAGGTCAAAACAAGATTGTAAATCCTGCTCTGTTTCACTGGTCCATCTCTTCACAGTCCTTACTACAGGTTAAGCAGATTTAAGTTTACATGTATATTTTAAGTCATATCGGACTCACCATAGACAGTAACATTAAATATCTTGTCTGAGTTCCCTCTGTTGCTGCGGATCTGTCGTTTATAAAGCCCAGAGTCTGTGCTTCTGGTGTTTCTGATGGTCAGAGATCCAGTCTGATTGTCCAGCTTCAGTCTGTCTCCAAATATCTCATGACTGTTAAACATATCAATCACAAGCTTATAGATTTCAGCTATACGAGTCTCTTTAGGTCCAAACATCCACAGTATCTGATCATCTCTCTGTAGTTCAGTAACATCAGTGTTTAGAGTGACAGAATCTCCCTCAGTCACCGACTTCATTACATCTGGAGCAGCACCAAACACACCTGAAACACATTCAGAACAACATCTTTGGCAGAACCGAGAGATCTTAAAAATCCTTCAAAATGTATCTAGTATATTTATTTTTTAAAACATTTAGCATTTAGAGAAATGACAGGATGTGGTTTTTACCGTTGGTTATTAGCTCATGAATGTCTCTATAATGATTAGATGAGTTTTCTTCAGTAATTTAAAGTTAACCCTTATACAATAATGTTTTGGCACATATCAGTCAAACAGGCACATTATTGGATCATTTTAGCTTGTTACAGACACTGATGCTCAGTGACTCTTGAAAACTTGAAATTTTGTATATATATATATATATATCACCAAGCATTTACAAAAACACATGAATGTAATAAGTAAAGTCGCAATACACATCTTACCTTCCACACAAATGAAGAGCAAGATTAAACAGCACTTGTGCGTGTGCATCTTCAAACTGCAACTTGTGTTACTGAAGTTTCAGTTCACACCAACACACACAACAGAGTATCCAGTAAAGATTCAGCCAATGACAGCTCACTGCTCATTGTATTGTTATGAGTAAGTATCAGTCAGACTCTTCATTTTTTTTTTTTTAGAGTCCAGAACACATTGGTTTTTAGCATCTTGGTTGTTTAAACATAATTCAAGTAGGGTGAATACTGGTAAAGTGGGACAGTTAAGCTTAATAATTAATATCTTTGCATGGACTGAGCTCATCGGTAGCAAGTACGTGATTAAAAAAAAAAAAATGTGGCTATGACATCACTTCCGGGGTGTGGCACATCATATTTAACAACCTTGCAGTGAACTGTGATGGTAAGTAAAATGACATAGCATTCTGGGGTAAATAATGTTAAGGTTATAAAAATAAAACAACTCATGGATCATTTGTAATTGTTACATATTTAGTTATAGGATGTAATGGTGAATCAGAATTTTTAAAAATCAGATTCATATTAATCTTCTTGGGGGTTTTTTTTAATGCGATTTTGACACTGTCCCAGTTTGACAGTAGTGCCTTGAAAAATGTGGTTTGGGGTCATTGTGTGTTTGGGTAAGATTCATCCATCCTGTGTTTAATGTTTCTTTCTTTTTTATTGTCTATAGTATAGTAGAGATCCTAAGCTATTTAGAATAGTATCACATGAGCGGCTAAGACATTTGGATCATAATAAAAAAGTATGCAGAATATAAATTATCAGAAAGTGTACCACTTTACCAGTATTCACCCTACCAATAGCCTCCATATATTACTAAAGCTTTTAAGCATATTTTTCCTAATGTTGTAAAATTCTTGAGTGATTAATATACAGGCCAAAGACCAAAGTGTGTTAAAATAAACATGTGATGTATTTTGTTCCTAAGCACAAGAACGTCAGCGTTGGCATTGTGGGCAGACAAAGATTCGTGAGAAGTTTCAGGTGCGTGCGAGGCTGAAGACCATCTCCAGCACTGTGGTTATAGCTCTCTCATATACTTATATTTAACTGTGTTAGAGGGTATGTTGTTTAGAGGGCAATAGATGAGTAGGGACTTACTTACACAGAACAGAAGAAATTGTTAAAGAAGCTATTTTTGTTTTTTTTGCCCCCAAAAGTATTCTCATAGCTTCATTAAATGAAGGCTGAACCCCTGATGTCACATGGACAGAAGGGTGTGAATGTGCTATAGTGCAAGTTTCATTCACTGATGCAAGTACTCGTGTACTAAAATGATGCTCAGCGACGTATGGCATCATAATACTGCTAATAGTTGTTGGGTTATAGATTTATATTTTACATATAAAAGGAATCATAATAGTGAATTGAGTATACTTGACATTTAATTGAAAACACTATTTGTGAGGTCATGGGTTTTTGATATAAGAATAAGAATCTGTTGGCATGTTTGGTTTGATTTATTATTCACTAATACTTTATACTCTCATTACACTGTATAAATATAGCTTCAAAGCTAAGCTAAAACAATTTTTTACAGAAATTATGTACAAAAATCTCATATTTACAAATCGAAACAAAAAAAGGAGCCTTTTATCTTTGTAAAGAGATATTTCTGTAAATGTGCCCTTATTCTTTTAATATCTGAAGACATGATCTGCTGTATATTCCTAAAGTTGGTTACATTCACAGCAGATCACACTCGTCCCTCCAGAGACGAACTTTTGGATTGATGACTAGGGACTTCTGCGTCAGTCTGAGATGTCTGAATGCATTTCTGCTCATATTCTTCCAAGATTTTCACCATGTCCTTGTGGCCGAACTGCATGGCATCATCCCGAGGAATATTTCCCCACCTGAATAAGAGTTATGAGGTTAGTTAGAACCAAATGGATGAAGTTGAATGTAATCGTATAAAGAAACAGGGCTCTGTACCGGTCTTTCACAAAAGGGTTGACCTTACAGGACTGCATCAGAAATAGCACAACATCCATGTGACCTAAAACAGAGAAAGAACAGATGGCAAAATACATTTATGATTAAACCAATCATGTTTGGGACTAAAATATTATTTTATGTTTACAGAAAACGATTTTACCCTCTGCAGCAGCTACATGAAGAGGTGTACGAGAGTCATAGTCCTTCAGATCCATATCCATGGATGAAAGGGCAAACCTGGAGAAAGAAGTAAGCAATTTATATTTCGGTAGCACTCAAAAATGTGGAGTAATAAAGACATAAACTGTATAAAATTACCTTCTCAGAGCTGACACATCTCCACTGTGTGCTGCAAACATCAGATTCATCACGTACTTATTCTACAAGACCAAATAATAATCATTTGGTGAGTTCATTGCTGGGACTAAAAAATAGCTTAATGTAGGGTATTTTCACAAGTTTTGGAGTTTAGTTGAAGTGAAAGCTGTTTTTCAAATGTAAGATTTACCCTGTCATCATCAGACTGTCTGCGAGGGTCCTGCTTCTTCACAAAGTGCCTCAGATTGTCATAATTGTGAAAGTTGAACAAAGACACCAGTTCCTAATTATGGAAGGGTTACAAAATTAGTTATTTAAACTAAATGTATAATGTGGAATTAAAAAGAGAGTGATAAACTAACAGGACAATGCCTGAAACACCTGACAGAAGTGGATTCCACGGACACTGTTCCCAACTTTGTCCACAGGGGGCGACCAACACATGACACCCATCACATTTGGCACCACCAGAAGAACTGCACCAGACACACCGGATTTAGAAGGTAATCCAACCTGCCATGTATTGAGAAATACCTATGATTTACTCGGGACGATACCAATTATTTTGTTTCCAATATGACACCGATATTTTTCAAGGCAGTATCGTCGAAACCGATACCGATACGACACTTCTGAACTAAACTTTTAAAATGAAATTTATTAAATTATTAAATTACTATGAGTAAAATGGGTAATGATTACTAGTAAACTTTATTTAAAATGCATTTAACATTTAATACGCCTTAATTGTAACTTAAGAGGGTATATTTTTGTTTACACATGGTTCAGATATGTTTTTTGTTTACAGATAATTCGAATCTACAAATACTACAGTTGAACTATGGTCACTTTAGTAAAACCATGGTTCATTTTCATAAGGGACTGCCAGTGACAGACTGTTGCATGAATAAAATGAAAACTTTTCTCTTACAGTGTACTATTTACATTAACATTACAGAATAAAACATGATCAATATTATCTTTAAATGGTCAATTTCAATAAATGTAATTGCACAAACTATGTAGGCTACAATATCAATTTGTTTAATTTGAAATGACTCGAATATGTATGTTTTTTTCTTTTCTCTGATAAGCATTGTTCAGGACTGCCATTCCCAAAAGCTTTAATGCTTTCTTATGATACTTTTGGGAAACGCAGCTTTGTTTGAATGCGCTGTCAGAAGTGAGTGAACGCTCTCTGGCATGGATTGATTCTGTCTTGCAACATTTGCGTGAGCAGGAAAATCGTTCTACACAATTATTTGCTAACATAGCTTATTCATCGAATTCAATGCATTATTTTTTTTGTTAAATAAAATCATTGGTAAATAAAACACACCTTAGTATCAATATGTTTTGTTTGAGTATCGATACTTTCGATACTTGCATCAGTATCAATACATTGATACTTCGGATCGATACGCCCATCCCTATTTATCACTACGATAAGTTTAAGTATGACAAAATGAACTACAATGTACTACAAGAAGCTAGCAGAAAAGTCCTTAATATTATACTGATTAAAGGTTTTTGAAGCTCTCCAGTATACAACATATATGTATTACCTCAACAGACTGCACAATTAAATTTGTTTCAATTAGTAAGGATTGTAATACCTTATCTTAAATAAGCACTTTTTAAATAAAAATTATTTTAAATGTAAGTTCACTAGATTCAAAGCATTAGAATTCAAACTCTGACGACATATAAAGACACACAGTTTGTAGAGACAATATTTGTTCTCACGTGGAAAGCGAACTCTCCAGAGAAGTCGTACATCCCGCAGGAGTGCATGAGACTCAGTGTGTTTCGTACGGCTTCTGTACTCAGAACTCTCTCTCCTGTGATTGGACAGATGCCTCCGTTAGCCAGTGTAGCGGCCATTATGCTGCCAGATTCGCATGTGACTTCTATGGCGCACAACTATGAGGGACGGAAAGGAAATTCTGATGGAGCGTTCAATTTAGCGTTCGATTTAACAATGGGAAAAAATTTCAACTGGGCCTACCTGGAAATAAAAGTCCAGTGCATCCATCATATCTGCCCCCTCAGGAAAACACTGTAAAGGAGGACATCATGGTTGCATTTGCAGACAACCGACAATATCTTGCTAGTTTGCTAAAGATGCTAAAGAACAAACCTTCTTCTCTTTTAGGTAGTATCCTATTGCGTAGTTTCGGTCTCCCGTTTCCTTCTCAGACTGAAACCTGTTGAAATGAAAATAAGTCAATAATAATAGCACTGGGCGAAAAACAAGTGTAAGTTGAGCAATGAAAGACATACGTTGCGTTGCTGAAGCCCACATACTCCCTGCCCGTCATTTTCTTCACAAACTCCATCACCTGTGAAAGAGATCCAAACAGTCATTAGCTTACAGTCAAGATTTTGGAATCACATTTGGTCCATTTTGGGATAACGGCAATATATTTTCAAGGAATGAAAACTCTTTCTAATACAAAGATACTCTATGACTTTTATAATATAGCTGAAAAGCTGTATGCACTACATTTTTGATTAAATTTTTTTTAATGGCAACATCCAACAGGTTATTACTTACATAGTCAAACTTCTCGGCCTTGTTGGCACCTGGCTGTAGAGAACAACAACAGGAGAATTTACCAACCGAATAATTTTGTGTATTCTAGCTTGTACTGGAGAACTCTGGGAACCTCGTAAACACAAGTCATATACACCTTATGTAAAGGTCATTTTTAATAGGCTGGATTAATTCCAGGTTATAAATACTCCTGCTCATAGCTTCACAAGGTCAGTATGCTACTTGTGTAACAGATGCACTGGGTCTGTCCACACAGAGCTGCATTCTGGGTCAAAGGTTTGTTAGATCAAATGAATTCTTGGCCCGGTCTGCATGTCAATACATGGGCGTATATCACTGTTTGTTTGGGAGTCCAGCAGAGTTGATTACCAGAAAACAAGTAAATATTAACGCAAACCAATTTGACACCAAACTCAAGTTCACCAGAAAATATTCATATCGAATTTCCCATTTATATAAAAATTTGTCGACCTTGATAAGAGAACTGATGACGATTGCTCCAGCGTTGACCATAGGATTGTGAGGTTTATCTAAAAACAGAAAAGCGAATTGTTTAAATTAAATACAACTATTATTACTTTAAAAAAATTATTATAGAATAATACATTTATTTAGATTTTTTTTTCTAATGAGATTATTCTCAGTACTGAAAAGTTCAGTCTAGCAAAAAGATAAGATATTCTACACGTAATGATAATCTACCACATTTTCCCACCCACCTTCTTCAGCCAGGGAGAGTTTGTTGAATTTGAATCCACTTGGCTCCTTCCCCACGTAGTGGTGCACGCGCTCTGTGCCGTGTTCGTGTACTGCGATGGCGTATTCCAGCGGCTTCACGCATGACTGCAAGCAGAACGGCATCTTTGTGTCTCCAACTGAGTGTCTGAATTCCAAGATGTGATTTAAAAACCACCACTGCATATTTTAGAAAAGTTGGGGTCGGATTGATCTATTTACCTTTGTCCATCCACTGTGCAGAGAGAGACGCCCCAAAGATCAGGACTAAACTTGGTCAGATGGGGAATGTATTTTGCAACCTAAAAATAAAGATTCTAAGTGAGTCCAACTTCACAAATGAGTAATGAAAATGGATTTAAAAATACAGTTTCTACCTGTCCATCTTGCTGGAGTTTCGATGTTTCGTAAATATGATTGATAATGCCCACAAATGCTTCAAATTCTGGAATGATAAACTTCCGTCTGAAAGCGAGACTCAGCAGGACTATGTTGCCACCAACACACCTGATTTGATTATCGCAATTACTAAACAACGAAATATTTCTCATATGCAGGAATGTTGCAAATCTACATCGCCTGGATACTCACTTTCGGAACAGCTCAAGGTCCATCATGACTTCACCGGCTGACTCCCGGACAGCTTCGCGAATCTTTTCCATGCAGTCCCGTAATCTGGGGTCAGAGGTCAGTAGGCCAGTGCTTTTCACTGCCTGTAAGATGGGGAGAGTAATGTTCTGTCTTTTCACAGCCGTTCAGTTTACTTTGTGTAATGCCGTTGTGCAATGCATTTGTTGTGCAAGCATTATTTAAAAACCAATGTATATAAATGTAAACTAAACAAGACTATAAATATACAAACTGTTTAAGATTTTATCTAATAAAAAGTAAAAAAATTAATTATACTATACTGATTATTGACTTTACCTATAAATGATTACATAAACGTTGACACAAACCAGTTCCACAAAGTCTAGGTAAATGTTTGTGTGTGTTCTGGCCCAGACTTCTCATGACCAGATTTCAGAAGAAACATAAGCGTATAGTAATAGTACGTATAGTAACTGAGGCTATAACATGAAACTGAGTTAACGGAGCTGCTCCCAACTGTTGCCTGTATACACACACACATATATATATATATATATATATATATATATATATATATATATATATATATATAGACTTGGAAAACTGCTAGTGCAAAGATTTTAAAATCTAGTTCAATCTTTATTGGATATGATTTTGTATGTGTGTGTCAATTAATAAACTCACAGCAATGAAATGAGACACGGGAACTTTCTCTGCTCCTTCAGTTATGGTGTAGAAAAGCATGTCCTCTAGTCCACAAAACAGACTGGTCACGTGTCTGCTTTAACAAAATACAATTACACACAGGCTGCTAGCACCAAACATATTGTATTTCAGTTAGTTAATTTTATTGTGCATTACTATTTTTATATACTATTTCATTTATGACTTTAGGTCCATTAGCAAGAAACACACAATACAAACCAAAACAATACACATTAAATAAGACAGTTATACCAATACTTTGTCATAGAGGACTGATATCAGTAAGCCTATGATTTGACAACAACATTATAATATTATTTTGTGAATCTTCCAGCTGACAAATTAATTTATAGGCCAAAGTTCAATCAAATTTCTCATTAACCTGTTAACTGTCAATCATATTTTTGAACATAGACTTGAAAGTGCCTGATCCAAACCTAAATTTGTATAATTCGTGCCTGAAAACATTTTGTAACATGATTTTGATGTACCATTTTAATGGTAACGGAATGTTTGAATTTAAAATGTGTTTCAAAGGATGAATTTTGAGATTTTAAAATTTTCAAGTGATATAATTTCTGATGATTTCTAAACGAAGAAGAACTTTTTTTTGACAAAGGTTCAGAACTCCTGTTATGATGTAGTTTTTGAGGTGCACTCTTGCCATTAATTAATCTATTACTTTTCCTACATCATTTTTAACAAAAAATATTGGTAAGATATCTATTTAGGAGTCTTAGACCTTTCCAACGATATATAGTTTGTTATGATTAGATTAGAATTTAACTGTTGTATAGTGAAGTAAACGGAGGCGGCTCACCGAGGGGCCGGGTGGCAGTTAACAGGTTAATACAGGGAATTATTATACTCTAGCCTTACTGTATAAATCACTTGAACTCCTCCATCTATTATTTATCGCTCTATCCATTAATTGTAGAAGTGACTCACTGTTTGGATGTAGGTTGATCGGCGATAAATTCTTGGCTCGAGTGAATCCGCGAAGATAAACTGAACGTCCTCCTCGCCACATTGTGAAACACTGAGCCGCTTTTTGCGATGTCTTTCGCCAGTAAACCAATGACTCCGACATTAGTCAGTCGCAGGGTCCTGAAAGAGATCATTTTCCAGTATCTCGTATGACAAAATCCGAAGTTTAAAGCGTTAAAAGGGGATATTCCAACTATTCCTTGTTGCAAATAACGGTCTCCAGAGTTGCGCGCGGCCGGTTTGTTTTGAGGCGCGTGAACAGGTGCGCGTGGAATTCATCAACACTGACGTCGCCGGAAAGTTCACTGTCAGATTACTGGATAACTTTCACTGATAAAACATCGAGGGGGGAGCCAATTCATGGCATGATGTTGAAACATCACGTTTTGAGACGTTTATAAGACGTTTATAATCATTTAAACGATCGTTTGAGGTAAAAAAAAAAAAAAAAGTGAAGCTGCAAGTGTCTGTTAAAGATCTCTTCATCTGGAAAGATCTGCTGTGTAGGCTACAAACATCTAATAGACGTCTTTAAGATGTCAGTTTTAATAAATAATAATAAACATCTTTAAGTCATTTTCTAAATGTCTACTTGACATCTGATATAGGAACATGTGCTATCAGGGTTTACATCATGGTTTCTTTGCTCATATAAGTCAAGTTTCCAGATGTCTTTAAGATGTCAGCATCGGTTTAATGAATCTTTCATCATGGTACAAAGTGTAACTCTTGTTTACTAGACTTACACTTCTGGATATCATTATGGAATGGCAGAACCATTTTTGGTGGCCCAAAGAACTTTTGACTTGAAGAATTCTTAAAAGAACCATAGTGTGAAGATCATTTAATAGGCTAATCTAAAGAAAATCTTTCTACTAAAAGAACCTTTTGCATACTCAAAGGTTTCAATGGATGATAATGGTTCTTCATAGAACCATCAATGCTAATAACATACATTTATTTATAATAGTATAGTCCATTTAGACCAGGGATCCTCAAATCTGGCCCAGGAGATCCACTTTCCTGTGGAGTTTAGCTATAACCATAACCAAACACACCTGAACAAGCTAATTGTAGTTAAGTTGTCTCAACTCACCAAAAGCTGGAAGACCATGACCTTCAGAGTAAAGTATTGAAAAACAACAATAAAAGATGGTTTTATGCAAGTTATGAGATTGATGCATGGTTCTCAGTGCATAGACAATATTCTTATGACATTTATTGAATGATGTTTATACAGTTATATGAATTTAATTAGCAGTAACATACAGATATAACACCAAAGGTTACTCAAGCAACACCTCTACATTAGATGACCAATGGGCACAAACTGGTGATGCACTTAGAAAGGCACATTTTAATTACGTTGCATAATAGTTCATAAATATACAAAATTACTAATAGTGTCTAGTAACCAGATAACTTTGCATCATAAATACTACAGTATTAAATTTACAGACACATAGTGTTTGTAAACTCTAGTTACTTTGTAAGACCCCAAAATAAAGCGTCATCCAGTGTATCATAAGAGGAACATGAAAGGTTAAGATTTAAGGGAATCGGTCCTACACTCACGTCCAAATCTAGACACTTTTTGCTGGCTTTGGCAACACCAGCTTCAGGGCGATATCTACAATGCAAGCGGGCATATAAGACAAGGGAATCCACAAGAGCTTGGCATCCCAGCCTGCGCTGTAGCGTGTTCTCGGGTGGACGGCCAGCAGGGCGTGTTCCATGCAGTTGGTCACTTTACTGAGGTCAGAGTCGCAAATGGTGTTCATTATCAGCCTCTGGATCTTGATATCTGGAGAGACAAAGAGTGTCAAAATGGACTATACTCTTATAAATAAATGTATTTTATTAGCATTGATGATTTTGAGAAGAACCATTGAAACTTTTCAGTGGGCAAAAGGTTCTTGCAGTAGAAAGAATATCTTTAGACTCTTAAATGATCTTCACTCTATGGTTCTTTTTAGAATTCTTCAACTGAAAGGTTCTTTAGGGAACCAAAAATGGTTCTGCCATTGCATAATGCAATGTTTATAGGCTAGTTGAGACTATATGTTTGGAGAAATGGAGAAAAGTAGTTGTTGGCATAAAAAAAAACATACATTTATCCAAGTATTTGTCTCCATAACTCTCCTTTACTTCAGGGGTCAGTTGGTTCCAGAGGCGATGGAGTTCCCTTTCGATGGGCTCCAGACTGGTCACCTGGGTCTTGAAGAAACCAGGTTCGATGATGCACACATTGACCCCAAAATTCTGGATGTCCCTCCTGAAATTGAATGCAAAATCCAAAGGTTTTCTTTAAAGACTAAAGCTATGGTTTCAAAGGTCAAAATGATATTAAAGCCCCATAAAAACACTGTATTCATTGACGTGTGGTACCTGAGACAATCAGAGAAGCTCTCCACTGCAAACTTTGAGATGCAATACCCTCCGCCGTTAGCGGCCACTCTTCCCAACACTGAGGCCACGTTCACCACTCGTCCACGGGCCTTTTTGACAAGAGGAAAGAAGTTCATGGTCATCTCGATAACACCAGTCATGTTGACTTTGAGCGTGCTTTCGAAGTCTTGGATTTTCATCCATTCGGATGGACCCATGGGAAGCGAGCGCCCGGCGTTGTTCACAAGACCCCATAGTCCTGGGAAATCGGAAGCAAAGATGTCACTCCTTGTATCTAAAACTTATTTTAAAGTGCCACCTGAAACACTATACCTTTATCTCCAACTTCTTTTTTGGTCCATTCCAAAGCCTTCTGAATGCTATCTGTGCTGGTCACGTCCAAAATGCAGGTCTTCAGGAAAGGTCCCGTCGCCCTCTTCAGATCATCTGCACCCTTTTCCGTGAGACACCCGGCTAGGACACGGAAACCACGTTTGTCCAGGCGTTTGCACAGTAGGTGTCCGAACCCAGAGTCGCAACCTGTTACAAAAACGTGTTTCTCCGAGACCTTGGTGATCTCCAGGTTGTCCCGGTAGAACCACACCAGAACCCACAGCAGCACGAACGCACCCAAGGCGTATGTGCAGGTACAGTTATTACTGTAAGCATAAAATGCATACAATATGGACATATTTATGAGTTTTGTTGGTTTATTAGCTTGTTTTGATAGTATTTCAGTCAGACGCATTCTTACCTCAAGTACTCGTACATCGCTTCTGCCTCCTGAGTGATTCTGCAAAGATGTTTTGTAAACAATTGCTTTTTGGTAGAATGCCAATGAATAAAAGAAAGAAAAACAACAACAATGCAGGTGTAATTATGAAGCGTCATGGTGCAATTCCTTAAATCACCACATGGGGCAACATAGTCTAACTCCAGTTTAAAAAAGTATTGTGAATTTATATAAAACTTCTTAAAATATTCTAATAAAATGACTTAATATGGTTTTTACGGGCTTATTGGACTTTATTGATCCATGTTCACAGCTTCTCTTTGGTTTTAGATTATGTATTCACAGGGGGCTAACATGCGTAACGCTGTCGTTTTTCAGAGCACATGAGAAATCTTGGCTAAAAACTAAGGCTCTTAAAAAACAAAGGGCGTAAAGATTTCAACAACGCAATAAAATTGAAAGTCCAGCACCACAGAAACACTATAAGCTTCTCAAAGCTCAAAACCTATTAGCTACAGGGACTTATGAGCAAAGAGAAAGGTTGAAGATTCATCTCTGTGTTACCACATAACGAATTGGACAAAACCAACCATTTAAGCTCCTATACGCACATTATGCTTTGAGGAATGTATGATAATTAATTATCAAATAAACATGCAAACATGCTTTTATCTAAAAATTATTATGCTTTCCGGTAATAAATGCATAAAAGTTGTACACACAATATTTTACGATTAACTTAAAAAAAATAACGTCCAAAAAATAAGAAAAATAACAAATATAAAAATAAATTACTAAACTGAAAACCCTTATCAACATACATTAAAGAAATTGCCTTATTTGTAACAAAAAACATCAAATTATTACTCAAATTAACCTGATTAATAATTCAAAATTAATCAATTTTAAATGTTCGCAAGTAAAACATAATTTTAAGAGAATATAAAACCAACTAATACTCTTTTTAATCTCTTTAAGCATACACATTTAAATAAACGTTAATCCACCTTGAAATAATACAAAATTCTGCTATCAGTTAAAGTAGTCAGTTATTAGACTTACTTTTTTCCCTTCTTGGCTCTGGAGCTGGAGGTCCTGAGCGCGTTTGGTGAGTGATCTGAAGTGGGTCTGCGTCTCAGATTTATCCCTAAAGCTGATCCTCTCAGAGAGGGCCGCGATTTCTAATCTCTAATCTCACTGTATTGACGTTTGGGCATTTTTGTGTGCTTGTGTAAGCGTCCTCCACAAATAGCTGGGTTGGGAGGAACTTTTAAGGAGAATCATGCCAATTCACTTTATTTTTAGGTTGATTGAATTAGTTTTTGGGAGGTTGATAGGAAACTTTAAGCAATGACAGGAGCGTCCGTCCAGTGATGAGACATTAATGTGACACTTTTTTGTACGGCAGTTTTAAACCATTTCTATTTATGTTCAAATGGTCATATGTGAAGACTATGGAATATTAGTACGTGTGAAATAATAATTAAATAAATTAGAATATACAATTAAATCGTATAGTATTACACAATATATAATTTATTTTCATTGAAATTTATACAAATTAATTATCATATGGATCTAGAAGTTTTTATCAGTATTTTTATCGATTTAAACTTTAGTTAACATTTTCTTTATATGGATTTTTGTGATTTTATTTATCTATCTATCTATCTATCTATCTATATATCTATATATATATATATATATATATATAGTTTCATGTTAATTTTTATAATTTTATTGTAGTACATCAAGTTGAACTAAATAAAAATCTGTAAACTAGCTGAAAAAAAGTTTTTATTTCAAATAAGTTATTTTTAAATTTGTTAAACTGGGTTTAATTTATGGTTTTAGTTTGATAAATCTGATCGATGTGTCTGTATATGTGTGTGTATATATATATATACCATATGAGTTCAAAAAATCATGATAAAAATGACCTAAATTAAGAACTATCAAGCTAAAAATCTTATGCAGTCCCATGGGGCAACTATGTAAAATCTGGACTTAAAGCAGCCACATTCTGTTCTTTCTTTTCGTTGTCTTAGTTTAACGCTTTACTCTTTCTCCTTATGTTAATCCTGAGGCTGAAAGACCTTGTTGTAAATGTGGATTATGCAGCGTCACAGTGTGTGCACGGCTTAACATGGGTTAAGTAAAAATTAACAAACCGTGAAATCCCACAAAAACGTATCAAATCTATTTTAGCTCGCTGTTACGTCTATAAAAGCTTAAAAGGGGCAGGGAAAATGTGTAATTCTGGCACTGTACGTTCATTACGGAGGCTGAATGGAAAACACATTAAACGCTGGTCAAAAGTTTGTATAAAGTCAGAAGCAGGGCAGCGGATCTGTACAAGGGAACTTTTGGGGGTAAAATGTGATATAAAAAGCAGCAGTTTTAGCACAACAGATATTTTTTTTATTATGCAAGCATATTAATATTATGTAAAACACAAAATACAAATGAAACAAATTAGAAATAAACAGCTGTTCCGGCAATGCTTTACTGTGATAAACCAGACACGAGTGTCCGAGTTTGACCAGCATCTGGAGGAAAAGCCTGAGCGTTTCTGTCCATGTGCTCATGAAGACGTGGGCTGAACCGGGCCTTTGTGCACATATTCCAGCGCTGTCGTGACGGTCCGCATGTCCATCTCAATACTCCGCGCCCAGTTCTCCACATCTCCGATTTCCTGTAAGGGAATAATCTGCCATTAAATCTGCACAGTCCACCGAATGCAACTCTAAATTTGCCATTGTTTCAATCCAGCATTAATCAGTATTTAAAAACAGCTTGTGTACTTTTAAGGCCTGGTTGAAGTTCTCCACCATGTTGATCCACTGAGCCGTCTGCTTGGCGAACTGACTGGCCTGGACCTGCAGCGTCTTCACCTCGTTGTCAAGCTTGCGCTGGTTGACGTACGCCTGCGCCACCCTGAACAGAGACACTTATACTCGACAATCTCTTAAAGGAACAGTTCACCCAAAAATACTAATATTTTCTCTGGCTATTCAAGAAGTTTGTTTCTTCTTGGGAACATATTTGGAGAAATTTTGCATTACATCACTCGATCCATTGCAGTGAATGGGTGCCGTCGGAATGAGCGTCCAAACAGCTGATAAAAACATCACAGTGATCCACAGCACTCCAGTCCATCAATGAACGTCTTCTGAAATTAAAAAGCTTCACGTTTGTAAGAAACAAATCCAAAACTTCAAAATATGAGTCCATAATTCATAATAACATTTCCTCCAGTGAAGAAGTCCATCTCCTGTTGTCCTCTTACATAAGGACATACATAAGTGCTTGATCCGTGCATATTTCTCTCCTGATTCAGACCAGATGACTTTTTCATCGGAGAAAGCAATATTATGACGTGTTCAATTTAACAGTGACAGTTTACATAAAAAAATTGGTTAATGATGGATTTGTTTCTTACAAACATGCAACTTTTCACTTTACAAGACACTAACTGGTGGACTCGATTTCTTGTGGATTATTGTGATGTTTTTATCAGCTGTTTGGACTCTCATTCTGACGGCACCCATTCACTGGAGAGGATCCACTGGTGATGTAATGCTAAATTCTCCAAATCTGTTCTGATAAAGAAAGAAACTCATCCACATCTTGGATGGCCTGAAGATGAGTACATTTTCAGCAAAGGTTTCAGTTTTTGTTGAAATATTCAGTTTCCATCCCAGCGCTCTTTGCATTAATTTGTCTGTTGCGTGAACAATGTTCTGTTGCATCCAACCATGCAACTCTAAGCTGCTTTGGCAGAGTTTCATCATAACGGCCACACAAAGACTGGGCTTATGACCCAAGAGATCACATGAACTGAACATATAATCCTGCGCACCGTTACAAACATCACACACGAGTCCGACTCACCCTACATTCAGATGGTCCACCAGAGCTTCTGTTAAACTTGTAGCAGCTGCTATGGCCTCTCGCCTTCGTTTTTCTGTAACACAGAGAAACTTTTCTTCAAGAAAAAGCAATGATTTCATTGCACTTGAGTTGTCTAGATTAATTCACTTTATTTTGAATTTGTTTTGGATTATATATATATATGTGTGTGTGTGTGTGTGTGTGTGTGTGTGTGTGTGTGTGTGTGTGAACCATTATTCAATATTTGCTTATAATAATTTATTCGTTTTTTATTATTCTTACGTTAACAAGCAGTGTTGTTGACTAAATGAAACAGGAAATTACTGAAACCTGAATTTGCGACTCGAATGAAAATTTAATTTTATAATTTATAGCAATGTCACAACTCTATCTTTTCTTAAATACATTTAACACACAAATATAGTCTTTATCTCTGCATTTGAATTATATCAAAGGGCCTTTCGGTAGAGAGCTACAGAAACACATACCTTGCGACTCTTTCCTTTCGTTTTGCTTCGCTTGATGTTCTTTTAATAATCGGGAGAGCATTTTGGTTATTTATTATAATCGAAAATATAAGATGTTCATCTGATAAAATCAGTTTTCTCTAAACGTTTTGGCAATTGCTGGATTCACATGACAGCTCGAAAACATACGGAGAGCGCGGAGGGACAAAACGTATGAGCGTATTTTAAAACGATATTTCAAAATAAACGTTTCGTTAAACTATTACAAAAATATCACAAACCGTCAACAACTGCACGACACGACTGTCTTCGACTGCACTTGACTGAATGTAAAAAAAAAGTGTACTAAATTGAAATTATTTTTTATAAAACAAATTTCAGTAAATGCCTTTTCGTAGGTACAACAGCATTTTCTAAAGACCGTTAAACGTGTTTATTTTTTATCTGATCATTTTAAATACGTTTTATGTGTTTATTGTGTTTTTTAAAAGTGACCGTTATTTTGAATGCTGACTGACGCCGCCTTTTGCGTGAGCAATTTAAACTACAACTCCCATAATCCTTCACTCACACCTCAACATCAACCAGATGAAACTACAGCTGGAGCTGCTGCGGCGATTCGCATGAAATGACACAAAAGACACGCAGAGATGCCGCTTCTGTTCGGCGGAACACATTCGTGTAAAACCCTTGACGTGAGTGAAACCGTCCGGAGCGACAGATGTGCTGCACGTGCCGTGAGTTTATCCAGCTAACGCGGGTCTGAGGAGAGGATGTGGCCTTTAGCTGTCAAGCTAAAGTAGTAGAAGCCCGTCAGCTGTTAGTATTTCCCTGAGAGTGAATGATGAAGCTGCACCTGAAGACATCAGTGACAGGATGAATCTGAAGAAGTCTCGGAGTCTCAATGGACTCGGAAAACATGGTGGGTTTAATTGAAGAGTTCATTTAATACACGATGAGAGATTTAAGTTACTGCTTCACTTTAACGTTACCGGTCGATAAGTGAATGCTATAAATGTTATAGCTCTTAAGGCTCTTAAAATGTAGAGTGTGATGGATAATTTATGAGTTTGAAATACGTTTTTTTTTTATCGTTATCTCTACTAACGTTATATATAAATAGATAGCATAAAAAGCAATATATTTGTTAAGATAGACAAAATATAAATAGATTAATATTTACGATATTATATATATATATATATATATATATATATATATATATATATATATATGTGTGAATATATAAGTTATGTATACATTATTATGTATAAATTATATATTTAAAGGTGTTATGCTCATTATTTCGTGTCTTAAGCACTATTCAGAACACTTTTGAAGAATGTATCGTGGTGAGATATCTGCGCTCATTATGTACAGTAAAACTGTTACAGTACTTACACGAACTCCTTCAGACGTTTTGCACGTGACTGTGTTTTGTGTGCCAGAGAAAAATAGTTCTCTTTCAAAACCAAACCAAGTCTTTTAAAAGCGCTGTCCCTCTGGGAACAGCTGTTTAGACAAAAACACTAGCACAAATGAAAGGGAAAGATCTTGGTGAACTGTTCTGCTGAAGTGCAGTTAGCATCCGTGCGGTCATCATGTTGGCAGATGCTGAGTCCAGACGGAAGAGGAAGACGGCGGAGATCACGCAGGCCCTGAACACGACGCCCGTGGATGTGGCCGCTCTGAGACGCATGGCCATCAGTGAAGGAGGACTGCTGAGCGACGAGATCCGCCGGCTGGTGTGGCCCAGACTGCTCAACGTGTCTGTGGAAAACCTCCCTGAACAGCTAGGTGAGATTCTGAGAACAAAACAGGCTGTTTCATCCAACAACAACAGTCTCTTTCTCATTCTCTCACCCTGGAATGTGCAAAATATGATTCAACTATAAATAATAATCTACATATAGTTTATTATATCTTATTAAATAATTGTATTATTTATTAACACTTAAAATATTTATATGCAATATTTATACATGTAATTTATTAAATGTGCTTCAATTTATATTAAATATAATTAACATTTTTTAATATTTATACTTATTTAATGTTCCAGATAATCTAGCATAATTCACTCATTCTGTTGATTCACTCATTGTACTGAAAATATATTATTATTAACTATGAAATTTAAATTAACTTTTATTTACATTTTAAATAATTATAGGTCTTTTAATGTCCGAGATAATTAAGCACCGTTAAAATAACCAAAATTCCTATTCTCATCACTGTAATGTGAAAAAATATATTATTATTTATTTATTAATGTTAGGTAAAAATGGTTGGCCTGGATGCACTGTGAGTCGTCTGCTAAATTCATAAACTTAATTTAATTTAATATTTTTTTAATTAAATTGAATATTTTTTAATTTAATTTAAATATAATTAAATAAAACATGCATATACCATAGTTAAATTTGCATTATTTACATTTTAAAATATTACTACATCTTTTATTTATGTAAAGTGCAATTACCTTCAACAAAAAAAAATATTTTCAATAATTGTAATGTGAAAAAAATATATATATTATTGATTGTTATTATTATTATTATTAATTATTAAATGTACATATTTTTAATGCGTATAAGCTAATTATAATATTTACATTTAAAAAGTGAATGCACATCTTTTATTTATATATATATATATATATATATATATATATATATATATATATATATTTCTTGTATATGCCTTAATTTATGCTGATAAAGGGGAAACAACCAGTGAATGAAATCCATGGAAATTGACTTCATGAAAGCCATGTGCTGTGATGTGAATCCAGTGTTTATTTCCAGAGCCGGTTGATCGAGACAATAACAAGGACTTCAACCAAGTGCTTCTAGATGTTCAGAGATCCCTGAGACGCTTCCCTCCAGGTGAGCAGAACGGCCCCCCGCTGCTCCTTCAGGACCCTCAGCTGCTCTCGGTTCATGTCTAAGCTGCTCTCTGTTTGTTTGCGGTGTTTAATGAATGCAGGGATGCCGGACGAGCAGCGGGAAGGCCTTCAGGAAGAGCTGATCGATATTATTCTGCGGGTGCTGGTGAAAAACCCACAGCTGCACTATTATCAGGGATACCATGACATCGTGGTGACCTTCCTGCTGGTGCTGGGGGAACGACTGGCCACTGCCCTGGTGGAGAAACTCTCCACTCACCACCTCAGGTGGGCCGACAGCAGCAAACACACACGGCAAGAACCGCTTCAGGACACACCAAAACACAGACACAGGATGTATTTATTCACTTCTTTTGATTCATATAAGTCGGGGAAGTCATGGCCTAGTGGTGAGAGTTTTACTCGAATCGCAGGCCGGCAATACCACGTCTCAGGTGCCTTTGAGCAAGGCTCTGAACCCCCAACTGCTCCCTGGGCACCGCAACATAAATGGCTGCCCACCGCTCCGGGTGTGTGTGCACTTGGATGGGTTAAAAGCAGAGCACGAAGAGTATGGGTCACCACCACGTCACTTCATTTTTGCAGATTTTTATTCATTCTGAAATGTTGTTCAACTTAATCAAGCACTATTCTCACCAGTACAAATTAGCATTTTAATTTTATTCAGTATTGTTTACATTTTAAAATGTTTATATATTTTGTTTTTTTGAAGATCAAGCACAGTTACCTTCAACAAAGAAATATCATTCTCATTCCTGTAATTTGACAAATATATATATAAATATTATTATTATTATTACATTTAATGTGCATATAAGATATTAAATATAATTTAATTTGTTTCATTATTTCAATATTTTTAATTTTTGTTCAAAATAAAAAATCACATCAACTGTAAATAAAAATATTATTTATGTTATTATTATTAAATATTAATATAATTAAATTATATTTACATTTTAATATATTTATGCATACATTCATTACTGTTATTTAATGATAACAATAACAATTATAACAGTAACTATAACTGTAATCATATCTATAACAATTAATGATAATGCTAACTTTAATAATAATGATAAATTTAATCATAATATCTGTAACGATAACTATAATGAAATGACGGGAATTAGAATAACTGTAATCATAACAATATCTGTACCGATAATTATAACGATAACAATTATAACAGTAACTACAACTGTAATCATGTATAACAATTAATGATAATGCTAACTATAATAATGATAAATGTAATCATAACAATATCTGTAACAATAACTAAAATGATAGTGACGGTAATGTGTATAGAATATATTAAATATAATTTAATTAGTTTCATTATTTCGCTACATTTTATCAACTGTAAAAAAAATTGTTATTATTAACATTATTAAAAACTATTATAATTAAATTCCATTTACGTTTTAAAGTATTTATACACACTTATGTATATATTTCTCATATGGGCATTTATTCTGAAAATAAATGGATTTTATCATTTTTTTTTCAGTTACTGTATAAAAAAAAATAAAAAATAAAAACTTGAAATGATTTTGTTTTATATCTAGTAGATATTTCTATTCCAGGGACTTTATGGACCCCACTATGGACAACACCAAACACATCCTGAACTACCTGATGCCCATAATCAAGCGGGTCAACCCTGAAGTGTACGACTGGATGCAGCAGTGAGTAGACGCCCATTTTCTGGGATTTCATGTGTTTGTTTGTTAGTCTGTGCTGAAGCTCAGTGGTTTGATTCGGGTTTTTTAATGACATTACATTAAAAGCATCTCCTGAAAGAATGATGACAGGCCTTCTTTATTGAGATAAGAGTCTTTATCTTGTCTGCAGAGCCGAGGTCGGCACCATTTTCGCTCTCAGCTGGCTCATCACCTGGTTCGGACACGTGCTGTCAGATTTCCGGCATGTGGTTCGGTTGTACGACTTCTTCCTGGCCTGCCATCCCCTCATGCCCATCTACTTTGCTGCTGTGGTACGTTTCCAGTAGTTGTCCTCGAAACCACCTTCTGAATCTCTGAGTCTCTGATGTTCAGCTTTTTATTTAGAGCTGAATCGGGAATAAATAACGGACATGTCATGTCCACACTATAAGTACTGTGTTCTCCATAAACTTTTTGATGTTTGACAAAATGTAGGTGAGGGACTAAAAACCAAAAGCTTTATATAAAGGGAATTTTGCACCAAAAAGAAAAAAAAAGGAAATTAAACAGCCTCTTTTAGGACCTTTAAGATTTTGTGCATGGTGACTTTTTCTCATAATTATTACTTTCATTATTGTTGTACTAATGAATTAGTTTTTGCTGTACATTTTCCTCATAATTATCAGTAGCCTACTATAATGAAAAAAAAAAATCTCATTGTCATTATTGTAACGTAAAACAAAATATTGTTTATTATTTAAAAAAACCTCATTGTAATTACCATAGCATAAAATTAGATCTTGTTTTAATATGTAAAAAAAAAACATTGTCACTACCGGAATGCAAAAAAAGTCATTACATTAACAAAATGGGGTATTATTTAATTTAATTTAAACAAATATATTGTCAGTATCATAATGCAAAAAAAAAAATCTACTAAAAATGAGATATTATATAATAATTTAATTGGCATTACTATATTTTCCAGAGCTCACATAAAATAAGATACTTTAAATATGTATAAACATATATTTGATATTAAAATTTTGCAGTAAATTGTAAACACAAATTAAACATTTTTTTACAGTACAGTTACATAATAGTAGTATTATTTTTAACCCTTTAATACTACCATAAAGAATGTTAAGATTTTCAGATCAAATACACTCAGATAAAGAAAATCCACATGTATGCTTTACATTTTCCACACAAGATAATGTAAAGGAAGAGAAGTAGTGTGCTAAGTCTGACTCAATCTCAGTGCAAGCGTGGTTCTCTCTTTGCAGATCGTGTTGCATCGAGAGGACGAGGTGTTGGACTGTGAGTGTGACATGGCCATGATGCACCATCTGCTGTCCCGTATCCCAGAGGACCTGCCGTACGAGACGCTGATCAGCCGCGCAGGAGACCTGTTCGTTCAGTTCCCCCCGTCCGAGCTGGCCAGAGAGCGCAGTCACCTGTAAGTCTACCTTCCAGAAACGTTTCTCTCACAACTGACATGTCCCACCAAACACTGTTTATTTGTTGTTTGGTCCAGGACGGCGGTCTCCTCCTTCAAAGACTTGGAGTTGGCGTCGACGCAGCAGCGTCCGGACACAGTGCTTCGACGGAGACGGAAAGAGCAGCAGAAGCAGCAGGAGCGCCCCCTGGAGGCCCAGCGAGGGAGCGTGGCAGTCGTCCGGCCCACGGCGCGCCGCTTCATGCGGCTGGCGGTCATGGGATTGACCGTGGCGTTAGGGGCGGCCGCTTTAGCCGTGGTAAACTCTGCCCTGGAATGGGCTCCTAAACTAGCCTTACTCTTCCCGTGAAGGAGCCAAAGCACAGCACTGAATATTTGTTACGCTGTAACCAAGTATTTATACTGGTTAGACTAATACATAATACATGTGATCATAGTTATTATAATTAAACAAGCCTTTTCCCATTGAATGAGGTGCTGAGTCTGAAATATTCAGTAAAGCAGAGCGATCACTTCCTCCAGCAGATGAAGAAACAGTTTCCTGGATCTACTGAGGACAAGCAACACAATCCTGGGGTGGGATTGGATGTACAGTGGCTCTATGTATACTCCACGTCTCATACATGAAACACAATCTGAGCGGAATGGATTTCTCACCAATGGATCGTCTGCAGTGAATGGGTGCCGTCAGAATGAGAGTCCAAACAGCTGATCAAAACATCACAATAAGCCACACGTAATCCAGTCCATCAGATAATGTCTTCTGAAGTGAAAAAGCGTCATGTTTAAAAGAAAGAAATCTATCTTTAAGAGATTTATAAACTTTAAAATATATGTTCTCTATCCATAATATTGCTTTCTCAGGTGTAAATATTGTCTTGTCTGAATCAGGAGCATAATATGGAAAAACGTCTCTAAACAAATATATTGGTAGATTTTGATGTGGGGGGGCAGCAGGAGATGCAAAAAGTTAAAAGTAAAAATTCGAGTGGATTATTGTTATGCATTTATCAGCTGTTAGGACTCTCATTCTGACGGCACCCATTCACTGCAGATGATTCAATGGTGATGTAATGCTACATTTCTCCAAATCTGTTCTGATGAAGAAACAAACTCTTCAACCTCTAAGAGTTAAATATCAGCAAATTTTCATTTTGGTTGGAACTATTTCTTTTAAAATGTAATGTTTTTTTTTATAAATTGTCACATTGAATTGATATCCACCATTCAGTAACGATAATTTAAAGCTTATTTTTTAAATGTACCTATTAAAGAAGTATATTGTTTGTAAAACAAAGTTTTCGTTTTGAAAAAATTCTCAAATTTAAGTGAATGTGACAATTTACATAAGAATGCCTTGACATCACGTTCATAATGATACAAAATAACCGAAATTGTTGTTTTAAATTGACTGCAACAATTTAAGAATCGTGCATTTCTCATAATAAATTTTTTACAAAATTGAATACAACAATTTATTAACAATAGTTAGAATTTTTGCTTTGAAATTAAAATGTAATGTAAACAGTTTACATAAGAATGTTTTATAAACTACATAAAATCATTAAAGGAGTCTTTGTTTTAAAATTCAAGCTCAAAAAACATTTAACGTTTGAAAAAATATGTGCGTTTATGAAGGCTGTCAAGTCCTTTGTAAAACATTTGACTTTTTGCGATTAATTTATGTTTGAAATTCACGAACAAAAACAACATTAAAGAAAAACAACCATTCCCTCAAAATCAACAATTTCACAAAAATTGCTTTTTCAGAAATTTGCTCAACTTGTGCTTCATGATCGAGACCCCATGTTCTTTATTATGCTTTGCAAACATTGAAAACCTACAAATAAATTGAGACCAAAATATTTTTAGAAAACCTGTTTGTAGAATTCGATATTGCGTCTGATTGGTCCAGGACCCCTGATGGGCACGAATCTCATTTGTTAAGTGTATGCAGTGAACGAAACAACTTTTTATTATGTTCGTAATTTGCATGTTAATGTTTTTTGAAGTTGTTTTTTCTTCCACTACATTGCAGGGTTTTTTCTCTCTCCGAATCACCTTAATTACAGTATTTTTTTTATGATAAGTGCCAGTCCTAGTACATAACGTGCACTTCTCGTGAATCTCAAGACATTGAATTGAAAGCACTTCTGAATAACTTCAGCTGATCAACAGAGTGTGTAAACAATAGTTTCTCGAACTCTGTGTTGAATCATGGCACGTTGTTATTTTTGTTGTTCAAATGTTCACAACTGATCGTTTCCACTAAACCACATCAAAGTAACATCAAGTAACATCCAACACTGCTTGGTTCAAAAAATATCCATGAATCAATATTTTTTGAAATAACACTCTGCCATCAACACAACTACTGCTTTTGCTTTTATTATGCATTACTTTTTCACTAAAGAACGCGCTTCTTGCTCATTTTTTTCACTTTGAGAGATCGTCTTAAGTCGTCTTTGGTTCTCTCATGTTAATGTCACATTTGACCATGTTGCTAAATATGTTTAAATAAAAAGAAAAGATAAATCATTTGAGTCAAAAATACTTGTTCTTTTCAATTCATGTTGCACTGCTTGTTTTATGAATTATTACTTCTTTTTAAGAGGTTATTTAAAGGTGTTTATAAAAAATGAATAAATAATTGAACTGTACACCAGCTTTATTGAATAGTACAATTTTGTAAACAAAGACATATTGTCAACAGAATGAAAATGCTTCTACATGTAAAAAAATGCAATATGGGAAAAAAAACCTAGTCTAATTATTAGACGACATTTTTTTCAGTATTAATTTTTAATATATCCGTAATGTGTAATTATGCATTTGATTACATTCTATGCTGCATTTCTTCTGCTTTTTCTTTAATGTGTTTTTTCCTTCATTGCTCCATATTGCATATTTTGCTATGATCGTGCACACAAAAAAAATCTTTGGATAAAAAAAAAAACAATATTCTTGCACCATAATGCTTTCCTCTTACAATATCATTGCACAAAGTCTGAGAGCATCAGTTTGCCAGTAGTGATTTAAGACAGTTTGACGTATATTTTAAAAATGTCACTTTTTCATTCGTTTATATTATCCCATGATATTTTTACATTTGTAAACACGGTCTGTAAATTTAGTCCTAGAACATATCTATTAAGTCGTGACATCCAGATGACTGTGCCAGTGATATCACTAGACTGAGCAAATGTTTTAAAGCTATAAGTGCAAACTGTATGCATCACATCAACCCCACCTGGATTATTTTAAGGAGTTTTGTAAGTGTTTTGTTGCTGTAGCGCATGTTTTTGCTCGTGGAATCAGTGTTTAGTGGCAGTTCTGACATTTCGGATGGCAAAGGACTCCATTGATTCGACATTTGCAACCCCCCGATGTGTCTCCAGCACCCTGCGGAGACGAAACCAGGTCCAAGTTAGCCATTTGATGTTTGCTAATCACTGAACGAATGATTTATGTACTTTAGTTTCTAACCTGAGGTCCCCATCGGGCTTGTTTGGTCACCCAGCAGATTTCGGTCTTGCACATCAGACAGCAGATCCAGTCACAGCCGTCTTTCTTCTGGACGATCACCTGACATTTGGGGCAGTTCATCGCCTCGCCGTTCTTCAGGAGTTGCTGGAAGTGAAACCGGTCAATGGGTAACAAATAATTACAGTTTATTGTTTTTTTTGTGTGTATTTGAAAAACATAAGGTGTAACCAGTGTACTATGATTCCTGAACAATTGACTCTTATGAATCGTTTCTCTGAAGTGAATCAAACAAATACAGCACGACCAATGGAATCTGATTCTCAAACAAATGACTCTTATAAATCAACTCTTGAATCCGGCCGCACAGTGTGACCAATGTGGAATGAGTCCTGAACAAGCGACTCTTTTGAATCTGACTGTTTTAGTGAATCAAACATGTACAGTGCGACCATCTTATTTGCAAATAAATTACTCTCATGAATCATCTCTTTGTAGTGAATCAAACACAGACAGCACGACCAATGTAGTCTAATTCCCAAACAAGTGACTCTTATGAATCGTTTCTTTGTAGTGAATCAAACACAGACAGCACGGCCAATGTTGTCTGATTCCCAAACAAGTGACTCTTATGAATCGTTTCTTTGTAGTGAATCAAACACAGACAGCACGGCCAATGTAGTCTAATTCCCAAACAAGTGACTCTTATGAATCGTTTCTCTGTAGTGAATCAAACACATACAGCACGACCAACGTAGTCTGATTCCCGAACAAATGACTCTTCTGAATCGGCTCTTTTTAGTCTATCAAACACATACAGCATTACCAGTGTAGTCCAAGTCCCAAACAATTTATTGTACATTTACTTATCAATAATGTTAATTTTCACAATGAAATTGCATTTCCTTATTCCTTTGTGTAGCCATTAGAACTGCAGTTCCAGTGAGGAAATTCTTTACAATTCCCACCCCTAGTCGGTGCTGTTTCACAATTGCAATTAATTTCAAATACTGACAAAAAAGCTGAACAAATTAATTTTCCACTTACATCCAGCATCTGTGTGGTCTGCAGGGCTGCGTCGTCATTCTGCGCTCGAATGCGGAGGTCATCCTGGTACTCCTTGCAGTTCATTCCCTTGTGAATAGCCTTGAGATGCACATGCACAGTACTTTAGGTCACCATAACACGCACTTTTAAAATTGAACGTGAACAAGACACCGACAAACTTTGTGTTCACCTTGCAGAGGATACAGTTGGTCTCGTTGCAGATGCCACATGTGAATTCGTTCACGTCATCTTCGAAGATGCACCAGCCGGCGCAGTCGGGCGTCTTGCAGTGGTAACTGTTCTCACTGCGCGACTCTGCGATGTTCAGCCTCAGTTCTAGAAACTTCTGGTACTCATCCTGGGAGAGGAGCTGGTGGGAAACAGTAAAGTTTGGTGTGTTTTATTAAGAGAACAGATAACCACCAAGGTTAAATAATATGGCATTTATGATCTTACAGATTTGATTTCTCGATCTTGAAGTTTGCAGTTACAGGAGTAAGCTTGGTCTCTGTAAGGACAAGCCACCTCGGCATCCATGCAGTTCAGAACTGTTTCCTTCAGACATTCCCTGTAGGATATTCAAAGTTGTATTTCAGTCTGTTTCACTACTTCCTGTTAAAACTGATAAACTGATAACTGATAAACATTCTCGCAGCACCTGCAGAAGCTATGAAGGCACTCTCTCAGCACAGCGCCCTCTCCTGGCATGATGGTGCAAAAGCAGATGGCACAATCCAGCTCTTCCACATTCCCCACCAAACTGTGGGAATCCGTTTCAAGGAGTTCTTGGAAATTCCTCTCCCGTTCATCCTTCATAGACTACATACATAAATGGACAGACAACATGCATTATATATCTGCTTTTAATAACAATAAACCAGATCAGGAAAAGACACTGTTGTAAAAATGCTGATTTTTTTCATCATAATGCGGACACAATATTAAAAGATGCTAACAAAATCCTTTAAAAATCAAAACCTATAAATTTGTCCAAGAGGAAAAAGTTGTATATAATTTATGAGTTAAACAATATTCCATTCGAGTGTTTTTCATCCCACAGTCCAATCTAACAGTTCACTGTAGTCCAGTATGTTGGGTCCCCTCAACTAACCTGCTCGTACTGCAGTCTGGCCAGTTCCTCCTGCTGGAGTCTCCTGGTTTCTGTCTCATCTGGCTGGTATATGTCAGGTACATTATAGTTGTCAGGTCTTTCTGTACCGCACATCTCACAACCTGGACGTGTTGGTTTATTCACAAACGTGCAACCAGGACATGACCAACCAACTAGCTATAAAACCAAATAAAATTATTATAATTATGATAGATAGATAGATAGATAGATAGATAGATAGATAGATAGATAGATAGATAGATAGATAGATAGATAGATAGATAGAGCGAGCAACAGGTAAAATGATAGAGAATGACCGATAGAACAAAAGATATAGTGATAGAACAATAGAGCTACAGACAGCAACATACAGAATGATAGAGTGACACAGAACTAAGAAAGGTAGAATGATAGATAGAGTGACAGAAAAGTATAGATAGAGTGACAGATAAAGCAACAGAAACCTAGATAGAGCAACGGACAAAGTGACAATGATAGAGCAAAAAATAGAATGATAGAGTGACAGAATGATAGAGTGACAGATAAAGCAATAGAAACTAGATAGAGCAACGGTTAGAATGATAGACAGAGGGACAGATAAAGAGAAAGAATGATGGAACAACAAATAGAATGATAGAGCAACGGACAGAACAATAGTTAAGGTGAAGGAGCATCAGAACCACAGAAAGAGCAACAGATAAAATGAGAGGTAGAGTGGCAGAACAATAGATAAAGTGATCGAAACGGATAATGTGACAGATAGAATGAAAGACTGAATAACAGAGTGACAGAATAAAAGAACAACGAATAGAATAAAAGAGTGACAGATAGAGCGTCAGAACCATAGAAAAAGCAACCAATAGAATGATAGCTACAGCGACAGAGAACAATATATAAATTGACCGATAAACCAGTAGAAACTTAGAGTGACAGACAGAATGATAGATAGAGCTAAAGACAGAATTACAGAATGAAAGAGCGACAAATAGAATGATAGATAAAGTGACAGATAGAGCACCAGGACCATAGAGCGACAGAGAAAATTACAAACAAAATAGAATGACAGAGCAACAGAGAACGATAGATAAAGTGACAGATAAAGCAATAGAAACATAGCAACAGATTAATGAACAGATTAAAGATAGAGCAAGAGATAGAGTGACAGATAGAATGATAGAGCGACAGATAGGATGATAGCAAAAAATATATAGTAGACAGAATGACAACAAACAGAATGATGGAGCAGATGAATGATTGATAATGCGACAGATGGAGCACCAGAACCATAGACAGAGGGACAGATAGAATAACAGATAGAGCTACAAATAAAATGACAAAAAATGACAGAACAACAGAATGATAGATATACAGACAAACAGAACAAAAGAACAACATATTAAATGATAGAACTACAGATAGAATGACAGAGAATGATAGATAAAGTGACAGATAAAGCAATGGAAACATAGCAACAGATTAATGAACAGATGAAAGAGAGCGAGGGATAGAGTGACAGAAAGAACGATAGAGCGACAGGATAGAGATAGGATGATAGCTAAAGATATATAGTAGACAGAGCGATAACAAACAGAATGATGGAGCGGAAGAATGATAGATAATGTGACTGAGTGCGAGAACCATAGACAGAGCGACAGATAGAATGATAGATAAAGTGACAGATAGAGTACCAGAAACATACGACAGCGACAGACAAAATAAAATAAAAAATAGATAGAATGACAGAGCAACAGAGATCGATAAAGCAATAGAAACATAGCAACAGATTAATGATCAGATTAAAGATAGAGATAGGGATAGAGTGACAGATAGAACGATGGAGCGACAGATAGGAAGAAAGCTAGTAGACAGAGCGACAACAAACAGAATGATGGAGCAGAAGAATGATAGATAATGCGACAGAGTGCCAGAACCATAGACAGAGCGACAGATAGAGCTACAAATAAAACAACAAAACAATGGATAGAATGACAGAACAACAGAATGATAGATATAGAGACAAACAGAACAAAAGAACAACAGATTGAACGATAGAGCTACAGATAGAGCAACAGATAGAACAATTAATAAAATGACAGAGATAGACAGACTAAACGAGAGAGCTGCAGATAGTGACAAAAAAACAATAGACAGAGCAACAGACAGAATGATAGAGAGACAGACCTGAGGTTTGGGAGGTAGAGGAGGGCGATTATCTCCTCTGGCAACGAGTTCTGGTGGGCGATGAGGTGGACGTTCAACTATCTCGATTATATCTTCATTAAGAAAGAAATGCAGTTCAGGGAACTCATATAAAAGCTGTTATTTTTTTTTTAGTCAGAAATACAGGCTAGATACCATAGATCCGTCTATCCTCTTTCTCTTTTCTCTCTTGTTCCCGGCTCAGATTGACAGCCTGGGGGAAAGGATGAAGAGGAATGCTGTATCATCATGGTTTCTGACCCCATACTGATACAGGGTTTCTCTGTCCTGGGCCAGGCGCTTCCCGATCACCCAGCGCTGGAGGGACGGGTGGAAGCCATAGTCTTGATTGATCTGAAAGACAAATTGTGAATGACTAAAAAGTCAGTAAGGGCTTAAATATATGTACAATTTTGGGTTCGTTTCAAACAAGAATTTCATACACAGGTTCATCATTAACACTATTTACCTTTTCTTTCAGCTCTGATATTGTAATGTAAACTGGTACCATCACTGTTATTGGGATGTGGGCATCTGACACGGCGTCCGCCACTCCTACCCTCAACCTACCATCACACAAAACAAAACAAAAAATCACATATAGCTTCAGATCCCCAGTAACAAGTTTTTCGCACCGCAATAAAACAAGTCTAACAGCATACCTGATGCTGTCTTTAGAGTATGCTTCAGGATTTATTTTGACACACACTGGGAGTTTTAGATCCAAAAGTTGATCCAGGTACTTGGTCGCTTCATCTTTGTCTCTAGAGTTGATGGCGTCACTCAGCATTCGAGCTGCATCCTCGGCTGCGACAGCAAAGATGTGATGTTAACATAAAACATGCTGCTATGTGGAAAATGTGTCTTTTGATATATGAATTTATTGCGTAATGCATTTACTAGCACTCACCTTCTTTTATATTTCTAGAGGCATCTAGGGCAGCCATACTTTTACCTTGAAAGCTTTAAAACATACACACACACACAAAGTAAAAATTAGAAAAAATTAAAAATTAAAATAAATATATATTAGTATTTTAAATGTTTTATATTTTAATATACATATTTATATTATTAATAAATTGAATATTACAAATTAAGTAAATATACCAATTTATTTATTTTATTCGTTAAAATAAATATTCAATATAAACATTTGTTTATATATAATATTATCGGTTTATATAGCAATTGTTTACATAAATAGTTTATATATATATATATATATATATATATATATATATATATATATATATATATATATATATATATATATATTCTATTAAAAATTACTTTATAACAATTAATATTACAAATAAAATTCATATTACATTATATGCATTTATATACTTTAGTAAATGTCCAAAAATACAGTAAATTATAGTGCATACAAAACACCTAGCAGTATCATAGTTCAAGCTAGAAATATTTTAAATATTATTATATTTATTATTCCATATAATAGAAATATATATATTAAAATATATGTGCGAATCCCTGATATTTTATTGTCGATATTAAATTCCATTCCAAAAAATTACCTTGGTCGTCGTACCATAGTATTTTTATACATGCAAAGGTAATGAATGGTTACCTTCCTCGTACACCATGGTATTTTACTCCATGGCGATTTCAGAATACTATGGTACTATATCAGAAATGTCAACATAAAAGTGTACTACGTATTTTAGACTTTATGTAACCAACCAATGCTAACCAACTTAACCAGCTCACTAATCAAATATGTAACAAGCGCTGGTTCAGCTCAACAGCAGAGAGTGAAATATAAGGAAATAAACTTACCAACCATAGGAGAGCAGTATTTAAAAAGCTTTTCGGGTTCGTGTTTTAAACGATACAGTGTTAATTAAATCATCCGTGCTGTTCACGAAACCAGGGACGTTTAAAGAAATAAAAGTGAAACTCAACAGAGTTGCGTAACTTCATCAAAACAGAGACGCGGAAGACACACTCGGTTGCAATTCAGTTCACTGGAAGAGTTATGCCATAAAAATAATTAAAAAAAAATGCAAGCAAAAAAATACAAATTATAGAAATGAACTGGGAAAAAAATAACAACAGTGGAACTGATTTTTTTTTTTTTACTAAAAGTTATCAATAAATATATAATCTTTATTTTATTTTTTATTTTATTTATTTATTTATTTTTGGGGGGGGGGTCTTTTTTATTATTATTATTATTATTGTCCGTCATCATAATAAAAATTAATTTCCCTGTTGTTGTTTTATTTTTATTTTCATTTACTTTTATTGAGGGAGTTATCGCGAGATTTGGCAAAACAAGAGGGCGCATGGCGCTGCGCATGCTGTTCATAAAGGACAAACACGACCTTTAATTCTGTAAGTTCATCTGTTTTCTGACCTCCAAACAGTTAGTTGTTTGACGTTTATTTAATATTTAAATGCAGCATGTTGTAATACATAGCGGCGGGAGACTCTTTAACAAGTATTAGTCTTTTTGGAGTTCATAGTTAATACAGAACTGACACGTGAGCTGGAAGACACCGATCTTCCATAAATGCATGAATTATCCTATTAGTTCATCATTATAAAGAATATTGTGGCAGTACCATGATACAGTCATTGTGTTTGAATATTCGTATTGAATATGCAACTCAACTCTTATATGCATTTATTTACATATTCCTGTAGTAATTAGCACTGCAAATTGATTTGAATTGACGACAGGTTTTTATCTACCTTCATTTAGGCATACTCGCAGACCATCTGGGAAGATTTCATTGGGTAAAAATACAAGTTATGGAGGAACCCTCAAAGTTTGAGCGATATGTGTACAAAAATGCTTCAGTTTACCATTATATGAAGATATCTCTGTAAGTGATATGAGATAGGTCAGTGTTGATCTGCTAATTTTAATGCAATTATTAGATGGTGCATGAAATTAAATTTTCGCCTTTATTATTTTTTTAAGAGTTTTGGAGAGTGGAAACAAAAATATTACTGATGCACAGTTCAAACAATTGATTATCTGTGGACTCAAAGACCTGTACGGAGAGGTAAGCACATAGTATTTCTCTCTTTTTTTACAATTTGAGTGTAATGATTCAGTTATTGTTTCTTTGTAAAATAACTTAACTGCTGAGGGGGGGGGAGTCCAAAAATAGACTGTGAAATAGCATAATACATTGAGAATGGTTAATTTAATCATAAATGATGCCGAAATGTAAAATAATTATATATGACAATAATTATGAATAATAAATGTCAAATAATTAAAAATTGCTTAAATTATCTAATTAACCAACTAAATTTTCATTTTGGATTATAGTTTAATGATCAAGTTTTTTGTATTACATAAATAATTAAAAATGTAAAAAATATATATATTTTACAGTCCATAAACCTTTTTGTGTTATATATAATATGAGCTGTGTTGAGTCATTTGTTTCGACTTGATCCTTATTTCTGACTTGTTTTTTTTGTATGGCAGGTTGGAGCTTCTTTTCCATTTGATTTGCTTAAATTTGATCAGAACGAACTGACCGGTATACTGAGAGTGTACAACAGGTAAGACATGCTCAAAGAACAAATCTTGTACATTTAGGCCAAAGAGTTGAAACATAATATACTGGAGGTACAGAGCTGTTTATAAACACAGAAACTTTGAGTGTCCCTCAGGGCTCGAGTTTAGGGCCGTTTTAATTGGACAAATCTGTTAGTAATTAATTTCTTGAATGTTTTTTTCTGAAAGGAATAAACACTTACGGATTTGTCCAACCCAAATGATGTTCAGTTTTTATATTCTTTTGTGCTTTAATCTCAGCGGCCTGGTGAAATTGTGGAGCGCTTTAACATTACTGGGATCATATCAGAATGAGGCATGTGCATTCAGAGTCACGCAGGTACGTTTTCCCCCAGTGTTGAAGCAGATTAAAGATTTACTTTGCCCTGAGTTTGCAGTTTGTTGGCACTAGATGTCAGTAAAAAGATTGTGGATCAATTGTAGATCTTCCAGGAATGACTAGACAGAATTTTAATGAGACCATTGGCATTCCTTCAGCCAAACTGTGTGTACTTTGTAATTTGCGTCAGATGCTGATGGGCGGTTACTCTTTATCTCATTATAGATACTGAACCCCAATGCACTTCTAATAAATGACACAGACATTGTGTTAAATGCAACTCATATTTCATTTTATTTATCATTGCAGGTGTCGCCATTTTTACTAGCGTTGTCTGGGAATAGCCGTGAGCTGCGGTTCGCAGACCAGTTGATATAGTGAGGTGGGCCTACAGAAAAAAAAAAATACATTGGGTGGAAAAAAATGTTTTTTCTCAGAAGAAGTATTTTCAGCAGAAATATAAACAGTTTTTTCAACTCAGTTCCCACATCCCTCACAGTAGGGCACAGGTCGCTTTACGTGGGTGAACGGGCCTCGCTTAGCAAAACATTCAGTGCCAGAGATGTCACACTTTTTGCTGAGCTGACGGGGGACACGAATCCTCTCCACCTCGACCCCGAATACACCAAAACGACCTCTTTCGAGACCCCCATTGTTCACGGAGTGCTGATTAACGGTCTGATCTCAGCAGTTCTGGGGACGAAGTTGCCCGGCAAAGGCTGTGTGTTTCTTCACCAGGAAATACGCTTTCCGGCACCCCTCTACATCGGAGAGGAGGTTGTGGCAGAAGCGGAGGTCAAAAAGATCAAAATGTCCTTTGCTTTTATTTCTGTTTCCTGCGCTGCCAAAGACAAAGTGGTCATGGAGGGAGAGGTCATAGTCATGATGCCACAAGACGCACAACAATCATGAGAAACTTTAGTGAATCCAGCTGTTTGGTTTTTATGTGCTGCCAGGAATTAAATGTTCTTTCTTGCTTCTTTTTGTTCTTTCAGAATGTAACACTCACTCAGAGATTTAATATTTCTTGTTTTTTGTTCTCTGGGAGTTATTTGAATAAAAAATGTGTGAGAAAATAAACCCGCCCTTTGGCTTAGTTCTTTGGTGTGGGCAATAACTATCTGTGTCCAACCTCAACAAAGACATTTTATGTTCTCTAAAACCGCAATTAAAAAATTATAAAGTTAACATAATAGTGGTAAAATTACATAAAACCAACCTGCAAACGTCTTCCAGCTTAATTTACATTAACCAAGATCAATTTACCTCTTGGTCCTCAGTCCTTACATTTTTTGCTTGCTTTCTCTTTTGGTTAGTTGAGGAAATACATATGTGTGTAGATTTACATGTAGTATTTAATGCTTGTCGATGAACTGTATTATATTAAACTATATACACTTTTTCCTCAGACCTTTGTTTTGATATTTGGCTTTGTTTTTTGTTTGTTCATTGTGTAAATAGACACATGCATTTCTTATGTTCTATGCTCTAATATTTTCTTAAAATATGTCATGAAATATAGAAACTGGAACACTGTTCACATTGAGTCACATGATAGGATTCTCTTGACAACATTTAGCATACTGCTAGCAGCTTCGCCAAGATGCAACGCTTATGTTACAAACTCCAAACGAAAATGCAAAACAACATGCACAGAATTTAAGTCGAAAAATGCTTGTTTGACAGTTTGTCAAGTTTCATTTTATTCCAAGCCCCAGAGGAAATAACATGATTGAATTTAGCCGTGAGCCCTATGAATGTTTCCTGTTTGAACAAGTAGGGGTAACGTTATTTACTAAAACATGGCGTCACTCACTTTTTCTTTTTTCTTCTTTTCTTTTTTAGAAAGACGACCTCGCAAGCACTAAATACAAATGTAAATCATTTTACACATGTATTCTTAAATAAATAAACAGTCCCAAATGATACATTTGGAGCGTTACAAATCTGTGACGTCACTCGCTTACTCTCGAGTGTGCGCACTACTGAGTGCACGAGCTCCTTTAAGCATCCACGTAAATTTTCACTGGCAGTTTCTGATTCGTTTCTCCCACGTTGTCACAAGCACAGACGCGCAGTGAACCGTGAACCTTACACCGACCGGGGTGGGCTCTCGGTTACCGAACCCTGTGGAACCGGGGCGGTTTGTTGTTTTGATCCGGGATGGCGTTCATGGAGCAGCAGCCGCAGCCGATGATCGGCAGGAAGCCGCCGCTGGACGACACCGTGCCGCTGACCGCCGTGATCGAGGCCAGCCAGAGTTTACAGTCACACACGGTAAACGGCACAAACCGGAGCCGCGCGGATCGCTGTTTATGTGCGCGCGGAGACGGTTTCGAATAGACCGATCCGTTAAGTTACACCTTTAAATTCTGTTATAAATATGCGTTTACATGTCAGTAACATTCGATTAGATTATAAAAGGGTTTAAAGTCAAACTCTACTTTGTATGTCGTTTTTTGACGTTTAACGGTATTTCTCCAATGTTAGTCGATTAATATCAGATTAATCGCATTTAGTGTCGTTTTAGATTCGTTTTTGTTTAGTTGTTTAATGTTAAGGCCAGAAGTCAATTACATTTTGTAAAGCGAAAATATTTGTGAAATAAAATGTAAACAAAAAAAAATTTCAAATGTAGCAACATCCTGAATGTAGAAATAACGGTAGGTAAATTTTTTAAAAATTATATTTGATACATTACCTTAGTTTTAAGATTTTTCAAACTTGAATAATCAAATTTAAATAAAGTGATGACGAAATTGTGATTGAAATTCTTTAACAAACGATTTATATTATTATGTGTTTATGGTATAATGAGCATAATCGACTTTAAAAGAAAATGTGTAGATATTACTTTATTAATTTCTATTTATCTCAATATCTATCTATCTCTGCCAGTCATCCATCTATCTATCTATCTATCTAGTTGTCTATCCGTCTAGAGATCTGTCTATCTGTCATCTGTCTATTCTTTAAAAATATGATTTATATTAATATGTGTTTATGATATAATGAGCATAATCAACTTTAAAATAAAATGTGTGCATATTACTTTTTTAAATTTTGATTATATCTATAGGTTTAGTTAACGTAAACATCATATAAGCCTTAAAAAAATGAATAAATAAAAACATCATATACTGCTAGATCTCATGTGATATATAAAGCAGTCTGGATCTGTTCTAGTGAATTTACCGGCGGAATTGACCATTTATCATTTGCATTTGTGCAGAAAGACATTTCCTCTGGCTGTGAAACCGAAGCCACAATACACACGAGTGTTTCCTTTCTCATTTATTCATCTATTCGTTTCTCAATGTCATTCATAATGAAAGTGCAATCTAGTAAACCGCTTTCAGTTCTATGTGATATAAACGTTCATTTTAGAGTAGAGTAGATTCAGGGTAGATGATCAGTTATGTATATTTAATGTTATTTTGTAGGTTGAAAGATGTTAAGATCTTAAGATATGGCGAGTGTGTAAATAATCAACCACAGAACGGATGTGATGTGAAATAGTGTTGCGAATGGAAACCGAGTGCCTTTGCTCTTGTTTTAGTCTTCTGGAAACCATCAGGTGACTTTCTGAAGGAGAGTCAAACATTAATGTGAATGAGAAGTGGCTGTCGGAGGCTGCTGCAGGGACTTTGGAGACTCTGTTACATTTGGCCTCTTGACTTCCTGCTTTGGTCTTGCTTCACAATTCTGCTGAAAAACCACAAATCCATGACAGCATGACTTTGATCCCTTGAATGCCAAATATAGTGAAGAAGAAAAAACGAATGATGGGCTTGTTTAGGCTGGTTTCCACGAGTCAGGCTGAACTCGTTTGGTGATTTAAAGGTGATTTGGGGACTGAAGAGCAGCTAAATCAGTTTTTTTCAGCAGGGTCTTTATGTTATCACTTAATGTAATGTATGTTTGCTGATTCAGTCATCAGTGTTTTTCTCTGTTAACAGGAGTACATCATTCGTGTTCAGAGAGGAGTTTCCACAGACAACAGCTGGACAGTGAGTTACATCCATCTATCTATCTATCTATCCAACTATACATCCATCTATGTCTGTCCGTCCATCCATCCGTCCGTCCATCCATCCATCCATCTATCCATCCATCCATCCATCCATCCATCCATCCATCCAACTATCTATCCGTCCATCCATCCATCCATCCGTCCATCCATCCATCCATCCAACTATCCATCATCTATCCATCCACCCATCCATCCATCCAACTATCCATCCATCCATCCAACTATCCATCTATCCATCCAACTATCCATCCATCCAACTGTCCATCCATCCATCCATCCATCCATCCATCCAACTATCCATCCATCCATCCATCCATCCATCCATCCAACTATCCATCCATCCATCCAACTGTCCATCCATCCAACTATCCATCCATCCATCCAACTATCCATCATCCATCCGTCCATCTATCCATCCGTCCATCCATCCGTCCATCCATCCGTCCATCCATCCATCCATCCATCCATCCATCCAACTATCCATCCAACTATCCATCCATCCATCCAAGTTTTCATCCAACTAACTATCTATCTATCTATCTATCTATCTATCTATCTATCTATCTATCTATCTATCTATCTATCTATCTATCTATCTATCTATCTATAATCAAACTATCCATTCATCTATGTCTGTCCGTCCATTCAACTGTCCATCCATCCATCCAACTGTCCATCAATCCATCCATCCATTCATCTATCCATCTATCTATCTATGAATCTATCCCTCTTCCTGTCATCTGTCTATCTATCTGTCCGTCTGTCTATCTGTTTATAAGTTGTCCGTCTGTCCATCTGTATATCCCTCCACCTGTCATCTCTGACTGTTTTCTGTCTGTCTCTTTCTCTCTCATGTTTGTTATTGTCAGAATGATTGATTTCAGCTCTGGTATTCGCAGGTCATCCGGAGATACAGCGACTTTGACATGCTGAACAATAGTTTACTGGTAAGTGAACCGTTAGAACAAACCTGTGCTGGACAAACGTGTGCGTTTGAGAGCTGCTGTTTCAAAATAAATTGCATAGCATTGCTCTGACGTGTCATTGGCAATGATTCACTCTTGCTGAGTCCTCAAAAACTCCCATGCCAAAGCTTTTCACATTAGCCTTCCCATCAGTGAAAGAGTAACCATGAGTCAGTCTGTCTGTGTTCACAGATCTCCGGCCTCAACCTGCCGCTTCCTCCTAAGAAGCTGTTAGGAAACATGGACCGAGAGTTTATAGCCGAGCGTCAGAAGGGTCTTCAGGCTTATCTGAACTACATCACATGTCATCACATCCTCTCCGGCTGTGAGCTGGTCAAAAAGTTTCTCGACACTAACAATTACTCCGCAAACTACACAGGTAATGCAACCGGGGCTTATTTTAACACTAGAAAATGTATGTTTTGCATCAGAATTATTGTTAAAATCCTTCCTTATTTTTCAGAAATAGCCTTACAGCAGGTGTCCATGTTCTTCAGATCCGATCCAAAATGGGAGGTTATTGAGCCGTTAAAAGACATTGGTGAGTAAAGCAGTTCAGTTACTTCCATCCAGTTTCATATTATATTATATTATATTATATTATATTATATTATATTATATTTAACATTTTATAATAGTTGTGTATATATATATTTATTTTAATATATTGGGCAGAATGGGCATTTCCAATGACCATGAATGATAACACCGTCAGCCTTGAGATATATCACATCTATAATAGTTAATGATTTAAGGTTTATTGATCTGTTTCTCCCAGTGAGAGTTTATATGCGGTGTCAGGTGTTGGTTTATTTTGACGCATTTAGCGTTCCTGACAACTTGAGGCTCATGGGAAATTTTTATCCACTAAAAACAGCCTGAGTTTTACAGCCGAGGCACATTGAGAAGAAACGTTTGATCTTTTGTTTCTTGTAGGGAGATTCATCAACAAAGCTTTAACATTTACCTTGACGTGTTCAAATTTGAAATCTCAAGTAAAATTAAATCTCATCATCATTACTGTAATGCAAAAAAGGCTATATATATAATTTTTTTTTTTTTATGTATTTAAAATGTACATTTGTAATGAGAATTGGATTTTTACGAGTTACGGTAATGAAAATTTAAAGCAGAAAATATGCTTATTTTGACTAAATCAGTGTCACAATGCAAAACATTTTATATTTTATAATTCTTATATTGTTTATATTTTCTAGTATTGGTTTGAAATATGACATTAATACATGAGATGAATCCAGACATCTAATATCTGTCTTGTCTTAGGCTGGCGATTGAGAAAGAGGTACTTCTTAATCAAAGACAAAGATCAACCCAAAGACAAACAAGTATTAAGTTGGGTAAGTTTGGTCTCAACCCTTCCTAACACAGACCAACATCTTTTTTTGGATACTCCTGATCTGTAAATCCAGTACTTTGACCCTCAACAGATTTAATTCCCATTTTTGCGTAACCCTGATGATGTCGATCCTGTTGATGAAGCTCTTTTCTGTAATTAGCATTGTGTACCCCATAAAACATTTCTTTACCAATTCTAGGTGGATTTGGGTCCAGATAAGTTCCTGTCTGACAAAGATCTCCTGTCTGCAATGAAGCTGCTTCCAACTTTGTCTGTAAGTCTTAAAAACATGACGCTTACCAGGGCATTGCTATATGGTTGCTAAAATGTTTTATGGCTTGTTTTTAGGTTGCAATTCTTTTTTGATTGCAAATCAATTCAGCATAAATATACTAGTAGTAATTATAATTTATTATTCATTAAAAAATACTGTTGTAGTACTATTTTCATAATACTTAAGCACAGCTTCCCTGCTATTATAGTAATGCAAAACGAATGAGAATATACCTTTTCAATTTCACTCTGTTAAGCAGAGCCGGCACACTGCGGGGAAGAAACTAAAAGAGCCTGTCTTTGTGCACACCCGAATGTTTGGATTATTTGTGTGTGAATGCTGTCATGTGCTCTTGTTTTCGTAAGCAGTGAGATGAAACCGATCACTGAGAGAAACACATCTCACATTAACTCGCTGTGGAAATCATGTGTAGACACCCCAATATAATCCACCCCATAATTTCTATATATATTTTAATTCAGAAATTGCTAGTAAATTTTACAATTAAACACACAAAGCAACTAACATATTGAATAAAAAAAAATTTATTTATTTTATTTACAAAATATTTTAGTGGTCAAGTATACAGTGCAGTTAGTTTCCATCTAATATTTTTGAATTTGCTTTTATTTTTTTAGATCTCTAGTTCTGAATTAAATACAGATATACAGTTTAGTTTTTATTATGTTTTTTATTTTCAGTTCTTGTTTTAATTCAAATATACGGTGTAGTTTATATGAGTACTTTTTAATTAGCTTTTATTTAAACATTATATATTTCAATTTTTAGTAATTTTGTTAACCGCTTTTGTCATTTTTATTTCATTTTTATTATTATTTTAATGTTATAATTATTATATAAAATATTTAATAATTTTAATATTATAAATGAATGTTAAATCTGTCAACTAAATAGGTATATTTAAATAACTAATGTGTGCAACAATGAAGAAATGCATCATTTTTATAGAAATGCATTGTTATTGTTACTATTAGGTTGTTTTCCATTTATTTCCAATTAGTAATTTTAGTTAGTTGCTAAAGCTTAGTTTTTCATCTAAACATTATATTTTATTTTATTTCAGCTTTGTTTCAAAAATATTATATAAAAAATGGTTTTAATAAGTTTAGATTTAGTTAATATTCCATATAATACCATGGAATAGGGTTACTTAAAGACAAATAGTCAGTCAGATGAAGTTCGTCGACTTCATACGTCCTAAAAATGTATTTTGCATGGAGAAAACCAAGTGTGACGTGTTTGTATGTGTCTGACTTCATCTCTTTCGGTATTTTCCGTAGCATTCAAACATCTCTCCCGTCACTTTCGCTGCAACCAGTGAATCATCTGCTCTAGTCATTCGGGTTTTCAGCGAGAAAGGGACACTCAGGGATCACATCTGCAAGGTTAGCTTTCTTTTATTTGGCTGATCGACAAGGTATTTTCATATTGTAACATACCTGTATCTCTTGTCATTCGCTCTTGAATTTTGTTCAACCCTTCAGGTGAAGCCCAAAGAGCCCTTTCTGAAGAAGTACTGCAATCCCAAAAAGATCCAGGGACTGGAGCAGCAGCAGATCCAAACCTACGGAAGACAGATTCTGGAGGTCTGGTTACCAGTTCATGCTTATAATAACCAGTTTACAGGAACCAGTCTTGACTTTACTGAGCTTTTAAGGCAGCACTGTAAAACATCCCATTTAAAGTTTGTTTTATATCTCTACAGTGGGTATAGAAATGAAACCCCCTTTAAAGTAGATATATTTGGTTGCTTTGCAGCCTGAAGTGAAGAAGGACGCAGTCTTTAATTGTTATATCTTTCACTTAGATGTTATAAGTTGCACTAAGTAAATACAGCTGGATAAAGCAAAAACCATGTCCGTCTACATTTCAAGCAACAAAATGTGATTCTTTTAAAAGGGGAGATTCTTTTCTAAACCCACTGTTAGTTTGTAGGTATTCAGCTTCTGCTGTTTTTTTCAGCCTGAACGGCTTAACTTCCTCCAATTGGGTTTTATACTCAAGTTTGAACATCTCCCATTGATTTACACAGTTGTCAGCAGTTTGCATTCATTATCTAACCAACAGTGTAATATTTGCATGGTGAATTGCCATTTTTTTGCATTTATTTGCATACAGAATTATATTTGATCTGTGGTCTGTTTTGCATCTGTTTATTCATCCATCCTCATAGGCTTTGTTAAAAAATGTGGGGTCTGTAAGATTTTTATTCTTTTATACTTTTATTTAGGAAGAATGCATTAAAGTACCCCTATTATGGACTATTTAAAATTACAGTGTGTAACATGGAAATATCCTGCAAAGTTTTAAATCTGAAAATAACAATGTGTAAAAAGTTGTTTTCTCTCAAAAGAAAGAGTTGACTCTGAATCATTTAAACAACTTTTTTTTTCAAACTTATTTCAAGCTGTTTCATGTTGACGTCAACATGAAATATTAGCATATTCCCCGCCCACTTTTGGTCGTTTCGAGTTGGTTCGAATGAAAACGCAAATTCATTCTTTGTCACTAGATGCCACTTTTGGCGGCAAAATTAGCAGTTTCCATGGTAACGCTGTACACAAAGCAGCTTTATCAGGTATGATGAAATAAAAATGAGACCAATCGAACCAATCACTGCAGATTAGCGTCATGCAAAGGAGGGGTTTGGAAAAATGAATCGTTGAGCGAATCGTTTGGGAGTCGTTGAACAAGTTAGGTAAAAATATATGCATATTATAAGAAAATGAAAGTGTTTTTGACCTTTGACCATGGATGTCACCTGTTGTTTGGGACTCCCAAAACCAAAATATAAACTTCTCATAACCCATAATAGGGGCACTTCAAAAGGTGAACGATAAATGGCGATAAAGACATTTTTAATGTTAAAAATGAATTCTGTTTCAAAAAAATTCTGTTCTTTTGAACTTTCTATTCAACAAAAAAATGCTAAAAATATGAAGCAACACAACTGTTTCAACATTTATAATAATAGAAATGTTTCTTGAGTAGTAAATCATCATATTAGAATTCAATTCAAGTTTATTTGTATAGCACTTTTTACAATACAAATCGTTACAAAGCAACTTTACAGAAAATTACGTTTCTACAATATTTAGTGGTAGCTTATAAGTGGTGACTGTCAGTTCGTGCGCGTATGACAGGAGTTTTCTGAAAAATTAATACAAGACATAGTCAGCCAGACGATGAATATTATTAACAGCAATTATTATATGATGCAGTCACACTTGTAGCAATATCAGAATGATTTCTGAAGGATCATGTGACACTGAAGACAGGAGTAACGATGCTGAAAATACAGTTTTGATCACAGGAATAAATTACATTATAAAATATATGAAAATACAAAACGGTTATTTTAAATGATAATCGTATTTCACAGTATCAATCTATTTTTGATTAAATAATTCAGCCTTGGTAAGCTGAATATATTTTTTTTTTTTTTTTCGCCAAGTCTTATTTCACCTCAAACTTTAAACTTATTTTGCCGTTGTATTTCTTTATTTTCTAGAGAAGTAAATATGTCATTTGTTTTACTCCAGGCATTAAAATTTCTCCACGACAAGGGTTTTCCGTATGGACATCTTCATGCGTCTAACGTCCTGATTGAGGAGGACACGTGTAAATTGTTGGATATAGAGAATTCGTTACTGGGACTGCCGTCATATTACCGACCCTATGTAACACAGTTCAGGAAAATTAATGTAAGATACCTTTTTATATTACTATTTTCTTATTAGTAGTAAATAATTAGAACATTGATCATTAAAATGCTTGATTTTCAGAATCTGATGTTTTTACTTTTATCAGACAACAGAAAGCGTAGACGTCTACTCGTTTGGACATTTGCTTTATGAAATGACGTACGGCCGGCCGCCTGACGCTGTTCCTGTGGATCAGTATCCTCCGCCTCCGTCCTCATCTGTGGGTCAGTACCATCTTCAGTTTGACTAAAGAGCTTAGCATTAGCAGCTGACTAAAAAGAAATGGATTTAAATATGCTTAAGTCGGGAGTAGTAGAGGAGTAGAGTAGAAACTAGCCACAATATTTCATGCATGTGTAGGAGTTTACAGGTGTTTATTAGCACTGGTCTGAATGTGGAGAACATGGATGTCTAATGTATAATTGGCTAAATCATTAAGTAGATAAGTTATATTTCAAGTTGAACTTGCTATTTTAAGCTACAGAACATCAGCTGTTGAGTATTATACATTAGTTGACTCCATCCAGCGATAATCCCAAAGTCTGTTGTGGGTCATATTTTTATAGCTATGTATTTTTGTGATACGTTTGTTTTTCCATGTTCCCACAGTCTCTGTACTTCAGTCCATCCTGTCCACAGAAGCTTGCAAAACGGGAATGCCAACCGTTTCCCAGCTCCTACAAACACCGTGAGTTACGACTTTATAATCGCACAGAATGATCCTATTCCTTCTGGCACCATAAACATTTCTGAAATTACTTTCAAATATTTATTTATAATATTATTTAGCTCGCATGTATTTTTTTTTATAGCACTTATGTTTTTTTTTTTTTTGTTTTTTTACATTTTTTTTTTAAATATTTTATATATACATTTTTGTATACAATTTACATTATTTTAGAAAAAAAATATTGTTATTGCATAATATCATGAAAATGTCAAATTGAAATTGGTGTCATTTTCTTTATGAAACATGTAATTTAATATCTTATTCCTTTTTAGGCAAATTCATTTTTTACAATTAGTTAACATTGTATATATCATCCTTTTACATAGTATTTTATTTAGGTTTTTGTTTGTTTGTTTTATTTTTTAATATAATTTATTCTTTTAGAATAAAATAATGGACGTCATTGTCATAAATCAGTTCATTTATTGCTTAATATCATGAAAATAATGTCAAATTGCAAAAAATAGGTGTCATTTTCTTTATGGAACATGTCAATTAATATCTTATTCCTTTAGGGCAAATACATTTTTTACAATTAGTTAACATTTAATAAATAATTTTCCTTTTATATAGTATTTTATTTGGGTATTCTGTTTGTTTGTTACATTTTATATATATGCCAGTATGCAGTGGTGTTAAGAAAGGCATCATTTTCTTTATTCAGTATACAATTTTCTGTTTTCTTCTGTTGTTTTAGGGATGAAATATGAGCTAGCGTTTTATGTGATTCATCCCAAAATGGATGTGATGTGTACATAAGCATAAAGTCTTCATTGTCTGTCTAAGTCACGCTATTGTGAATCCGAAGCATGTGGTTTTCTTCTTTACGGTGGTAATGGTGAATGTTGACATTGTTTAAAACTGAAGCACAAACTCTGCTTCTAACAGGTTATTCAGTGACACGCTGCTGTTTAACTCTGAGAAACCCCAGTTTAAGGTAAACCAACTGAAGTCAAAAACTAACCAAAGCAGCTTTTGCTTTTGTTTTTAAATAATCGGTTAAATCTTCTTCTCTCTTTCCAAACTCAGATCAGCTCCAAATTAAAGGAGGCCCTGAAATCGTCCAAGGAATGCTTGGAGAAGCGCTTAGTGGAGGAACAGAGGACCGTTAGTGCATTGCTTGATCCACTTTTAGACTCTTGTGTAACAAATGTTTGACTTGGCCTACTTAGGAAACATCACACAACAGTGTCACAAACACAGATTCCATCGTTTCAGTGTGGAAAAGCCGACTTGATGATATCGGCTGAATAAAATGCGATGCTTTAAAACAGGAATTCGCATTAAACGTTTTCTTGGCAGTCCTGTAAGTTTAGGTTTTGATGTAACTGCAGCCTGGTGTGTTTTCAGATCCACCAGCACAAGAGGCTGACGCGAGCGCAGTCTCACCACGGCTCGGAGGAAGAGAAGAGGAAAAGGAAGATCTTGGCCAGAAAGGTGCATGAGATTAGGAGTCGCATTTAATGCTTACACCGTTTTGTGCTAAACACATGCTTGTTAAAAATAAAACTTCCTGTTTTGGTTTCAGAAATCGAGACAGTCGACGTATGAAACTGAGGAGGATCTTTCCGTCAAATACAATAACAACTCTGGTAGGTTTCATTGCTTTAACTCTCCTTTATTAATGGAATCGTATTGGAGTAGTATTTATTGTCTTCCAGCAGGTTCTGGGGCGAGTTCACCTCCAACCTGCCCGTCCTCGCCCACTCCTCTTCCTGGATCAGGTGCGTCCCGTTTATAACCCCGTCCATCCTCAACCATTATGTCTAATGTGACCCTGGACCAAAAAAACAGTCTTGAGTGTCAATTTTCCGAAATCGAGATTTGTATATCATCTTAAAGCTTTCAGTTGATGTATTGTTTATTAGGATCGGATAATATTTGGCCAACTATTTGAAAATCTGGAATCCGAGGGTGCCAAAAAATTCTAAATATTAAGAAAATCGCCTTTAAAGTTGTCTAAATGAATTGTTAGCAATGCATATTACTCATCAAAATTTAAGTTTTTATATATTTAAAGTAGGAAATTTACAAACTATCTTCATGGAACATGAACGTTATTTAATATCCTAATGATTTTTGGCATAAAAGAAAAATCTATAATTTTGACCCATGCAATGTATTTTTGACTATTGCTACAAATATACCCCCAAAGTCTTAAGACTGCTTTTGTCCTCCAGGGACACAAATAAATCAGAAGAGGTTTTTTTTTCCTGGTCTTACTTTCCACAGTCAGTATGTCCATGTAAACAATCAGTTTTTCCAGTAAATCACATATAATTCTGTATTCGTTGCATGATTTGGTAAAACGTTTTCGATTGTGACTCATCCGTGCATTAACATCTCCTGTTTTTTTTCTTCTTCTGTCTAATTGAGAGCTAATCTTTTTCATTCCCTTAATTAATCATCAAATTCCTCATGAAATCAGTTGCAAATCTCCATTCATCTTACCAGATCATACTCATCCGATCTGTGGCCTCATTCTGATATGATCAGTAACTTGTGTGTGCCTCTCTCTCTCTCCCTCTCTCTCTTATATGCTGTCTTCAAAACTAGAGCATGCACCATTTTGACCGTGTCTGGGGTAAAGTAATTCAATAATAATAATCTCTTTCCACCTTAAAGTTGCAGCTCACCCTCCCTCAGTAGTACATTCGGATTCCTCTCCGCAAAACTGTTGCTCATTAATATTAATGCATGTAAATGCATGCAAATGAGGTCCCTCCAGACACTTTCCAGCCTACTGAGAAGGGTTATGCAACTTTAAAAGTTCACAATCTGCAATTGTCTGTTTAGGCACCAAATTTGCTTCATTCTGGACTTTTCTGAGGGTAACGTTTTGTGGATTGTGATGGTTGTTGTTGTTTTTTTCTTCTTATATATTGTGTGTTTATATTAGTAAATATACTGTAGTAGATAATATTCTATATACTCTTTTGAAAGAGGAATAAAATAAAAAATGTTTAGTTTTAAAGCAATTACAAGTGAGCACAAGTAGGGCACTATTCAATTTTTAGTATTCAAATATTTTGTATAAAATATTTGCTTAGAAAATGTTTCAAATATAAATCGTTCAAATTGTATAACAAGTTATACATATTATATTAATTTATATTTATATTTAATATTAACTTATTATGAATAATTATGTCATTTATAATATATTATTATTATTATTATTATTATTATTATATAGAAAGTTATATTCATAAAATATAGTATATTTATTTATTAAATAAAATAGTATGTATATTTATTTATTATATCAAAATATTAAAGGTATAAAAAATTATTTTGTGTATTTTTATCTGAATTATGTTATATCATAGTATGTTTTTATATCATTATATTTTGTATATTTATTTATAAATATTGCACGTTTTCAATTGTTTATGATATAATTAAGAATTAGAGTTCATATCAGTATATTTAAATATCATAATATGTTGGGTATTATATTATTAGTAGTAGATATTTATATTTTGTATATTATATTTTATAATTATTAATAATCTAATTATATTTAATATTTTTAGGTAGTGTATTGTATATGTACATATATATTGTATAATGTGTATTTGTGTGTATATATGTGTATATATATATATATATATATATATATATATATATATATATATATATATATTAAATATCAAATATTATAATATATAATAATACTTTTTTTATTAATAAATATAATTTAAATTATCTTTACCCATTAATTATATTTTTTAATATTTTGAAAATATATATGTTTTTCATGTTTTATTGCATAGTATTTTTTTATACTGCAATATTGCGTATTTACGTATTAAATATACATAATTAAAAATCTATTAAATTAATTTATGTTGTTTAAATGTTGCCGCTTGTGGTAAGTGTATCATTCTGAACAGCTATTGCACTTGATCACTTCCTGCTTACTTGCTGCACAGGATTCTAAGTACCGTATTTTTCGGACTATAAGTCGCACCTAAGTATAAGTCGCATCCGTCCAAAAATACATCATGACAATGAAAAAAACAAGTTGCACTGGGCTATAAGTTGCATTTATTTAGAACCAAGAGAAAACATTACCGTCTCCAGCTGCGAGAGGGCGCTCTATGTTTTCAGTGTAGGCTACAAGAGCACTGAGCAGCATAGAGCGCCCTCTCGCGCCTGGAGACGGTAATGTTTTCTCTTGGTTCATTTCTCTCGGTTCATGTCAAATTAATTTTGATAAATAAGTCGCACCTGACTATAAGTCACAGGACCAGCCAAACTATGAAAGAAAGTGTGACTTATAGTCCGGAAAATACGGTAGTTTTCTTACGGTTTAGTTATATTTGACCGATGGTGATGGACTGTTCTCTCTGATTCCAGCAGGAGCACCTCCTGCACCTCCTCTTCCTCCCGCTGCTCCTCCTCCTCCTCCTCCGGGGATTGAACCCGTCCCTCCGTCCCTCTCGCCTCCCAGTGCCAACGGCGTGGGCAGGAGCGCCCTCCTCAGCTCCATCCAGTCCTTCAACAAAGGCAAACTGAAAAAATCAGAGACTGTTGACCACAGCGGCCCACGTTTGTGAAAAAAAAAAATGCTTGTCATTGTTTGTGCAATTCGTCCAAGCCATTTACGTCCAGCAGTGAAACGTGACTATTTGTACCTGAACGTCTTCAGTGTTTGTTTTATCCACAGCCCTGCATTGTTTCGTTTCGAGCTACTCGATGTAACCTAAACAGTTCTGCTTGGACCAGACGCAAATGAAAACAATCTTCATTTCAAAGTACTGACTTCTGAAGGCGAGGGCACAGTGTGGTGGAGAATGCGGGCGGCACATTTACTATGAATGAAAACGTAACTGGATTTTATCGTTGGTTCATGATATCGGATTCTGATATTTGAATTCAACTTCAGTAATGGTTTATTTCGGAGGGTTTGGGATGATGCTTTTTAAGCGTTTGTCACATCTACCATTGTGCCTGCAAAAGCTGAGAGCGTTCTTTGTTCTCTTCGTTTTTTTTCCTGCGGAGCTACATTGTTCGTATTTTCTTTCAGAAAAATCTAATATTTGTATTTCCGTTTTGCAATATCACAATCAATATGTTGCACAAAAATAGAGTTATTTATACAATCCGTGTATCATTTACGCCCCTTAACGATACAGTTGCTGTACCAGAAGATCGATGGCTTTGATTTACCACTGACGTGATTTATATAATGACCAGTGTGATGCGGCTGACATCCTCTAATCCTATTGGCTGTCGCGGCCTGGGAGAGAATTTCAGCCAATCAGGCAAGTGGTGGTAAATAGAAGGGATTTCTTGTTTTGCACACATATAGGAAGAAAGAAACTTCTATCATTCATATTCATTTTCGGGGGTCCTGTTAAAAGTCGGATCCATTTGTGATCTAGAACGATGTACAGTGAGGCACAATTATTCATGTTCTGCTCCTGTAACCGTAAACTCATTTGTATATAGATTCATACAGACAGACACTGAAAACATTGCAGATGAATACGGAAACACATATTCCTGGCTTTTTCGTGGGGAAAGAGTTTTTGCTACAGCACTTTACCGCTGAATATTTAGCAGTGGTCTGGAGAAGAAGAAACCTTCACAAGGTTACACAGAGATTTATGTACGTCTGAGAAATATCGAGTAATCAATGATTAATAATAAAAGAAAATGCCATTTATTTTTTCCTCTGTACAGTTGCCACTGAAGGTGGACATCCTCAATATGATACCAGTTTTTTTCCCTGTTCTAAAAAACTTATATTGGCAATATTTTCAAAGAAAGGTCTTGTGTTCTTAGTTGTGAACTTCGAAGTAAAGACAGAGGAACAGATCGTGTGTGGTTTAATTTCTATTTCAAACTTGTATAAACTAATAAATAACGATTACATATAGGTGTTGTGGGTAATATAAATGTATGTGGAAATAGAATATAATAACTGTTTACATATATACATTTATATATATATATATATATATATATATATATATATATATACAGTATTGTTCAAAATAATAGCAGTACAATGTGACTAACCAGAATAATCAAGGTTTTTCGTATATTTTTTTATTGCTACGTGGCAAACAAGTTACCAGTAGGTTCAGTAGATTCTCAGAAAACAAATGAGACCCAGCATTCATGATATGCACGCTCTTAAGGATGTGCAATTGGGCAATTAGTTGAAAGGGGTGTGTTCAAAAAAATAGCAGTGTGGCATTCAATCACTGAGGTCATCAATTTTATGAAGAAACGGGTGTGAATCAGGTGGCCCCTATTTAAGGATGAAGCCAACACTTGTTGAACATGCATTTGAAAGCTGAGGAAAATGGGTCGTTCAAGACATTGTTCAGAAGAACAGCGTACTTTGATTAAAAAGTTGATTAGAGAGGGGAAAACCTATAAAGAGGTGCAAAAAATGATAGGCTGTTCAGCTAAAATGATCTCCAATGCCTTAAAATGGAGAGCAAAACCAGAGAGACGTGGAAGAAAACGGAAGACAACCATCAAAATGGATCGAAGAATAACCAGAATGGCAAAGGCTCAGCCAATGATCACCTCCAGGATGATCAAAGACAGTCTGGAGTTACCTGTAAGTACTGTGACAGTTAGAAGACGTCTGTGTGAAGCTAATCTATTTTCAAGAATCCCCCGCAAAGTCCCTCTGTTAAAAAAAAGGCATGTGCAGAAGAGGTTACAATTTGCCAAAGAACACATCAACTGGCCTAAAGAGAAATGGAGGAACATTTTGTGGACTGATGAGAGTAAAATTGTTCTTTTTGGGTCCAAGAGCCACAGGCAGTTTGTGAGACGACCCCCAAACTCTGAATTCAAGCCACAGTACACAGTGAAGACAGTGAAGCATGGAGGTGCAAGCATCATGATATGGGCATGTTTCTCCTACTATGGTGTTGGGCCTTTTTATCGCATACCAGGGATCATGGATCAGTTTGCATATGTTAAAATACTTGAAGAGGTCATGTTGCCCTATGCTGAAGAGGACATGCCCTTGAAATGGTTGTTTCAACAAGACAATGACCCAAAACACACTAGTAAACGGGCAAAGTCTTGGTTCCAAACCAACAAAATTAATGTTATGGAGTGGCCAGCCCAATCTCCAGACCTTAATCCAATTGAGAACTTGTGGGGTGATATCAAAAATGCTGTTTCTGAAGCAAAACCAAGAAATGTGAATGAATTGTGGAATGTTGTTAAAGAATCATGGAGTGGAATAACAGCTGAGAGGTGCCACAAGTTGGTTGACTCCATGCCACACAGATGTCAAGCAGTTTTAAAAAACTGTGGTCATACAACTAAATATTAGTTTAGTGATTCACAGGATTGCTAAATCCCAGAAAAAAAAAATGTTTGTACAAAATAGTTTTGAGTTTGTACAGTCAAAGGTAGACACTGCTATTTTTTTGAACACACCCCTTTCAACTAATTGCCCAATTGCACAGCCTTAAGAGCGTGCATATCATGAATGCTGGGTCTTGTTTGTTTTCTGACAATCTACTGAACCTACTGGTAACTTGTTTGCCCCGTAGCAATAAAAAATATACTAAAAACCTTGATTATTCTGGTTAGTCACATTGTACTGCTATTATTTTGAACAATACTGTATATATATATATATATATATATATATAATGATGGATACATTTTATATTACTGTTTCAAGTAATTATTTGTAATAATATTTATAAGATTTTTAATTTCATTGACATTCATTTATTTTTTTTATTAGTGATTATAATGTAACTTATTTTAGAAATAGTAAATAGTTCAGATATTTAATGACCAATTAATATATGTTCTTCTCATTTGGTTTATAATTATGTAAACATAGATAACAGAAAATATAGTTAAATTGGGAGTTGTAATATTAATTTTTTTATTGTAATATTAATTTAACCATATGCTTTATCAATATGTATGCATTTGTAATCCCGTAGTTAGAACCTTCCTCAACCAACTGCCTAAAAAAAAGTAATAATAATATCTTTATTAACAAGATATGAATAACAAGAATAGCATGTTAAATTGTAATATACAGTATATATATATATATATATATACAATTTAACATGCTATTCGTGTTCATGTCTTGTTAATTGAACTAAATGTAAACATCTTTTATGTTAAATATCTTACTCAGGACAGTACTAAATAAAAAAAAAATAACATTCATTTAGTATGATCTCTTTTATTTTGTTAAAATTATTCACATTTTCACAGATTCTGAAAGGGGTTCCCAAACTTTCGCATGCCACTGTGTGTTTATATGTGTGTGTGTGTGTGTGTGTGTGTGTGTGTATAGAGAGAGAGAGAGCGAGAGAGAGAGAATTAAAATTGTTGCTCAGTTAAGTATCTAGACCGCCTCATCCATACTAGATTGGGAGAAACGGTATGAGATCTCATGTGGATTATAATTACATTGTAAATGCGGTTAATATAAATTATAATTAATACTACTAAGAGTTGTATATAGTAGTTTATATATACTACTATATACTATACTACTTATATTCATATTCATTTTAACTGATACTAAATATTAAAAACTGATGTTTTTTTAATAAAATATTTTTGACTTTTAGTTTGACCTTCTTAACCCTCTATTATGGCATATTTTTGGACATCGATTAAAACTAGTTTAGTCAATTTTTAACACGCCCAATGTTTTAACAGTAATGAATATTGCGTCACGTTTATCCTTTTTTAAATAGTGAAGCAATTTGTTTAGAAATCATTGATTTATTTTGTTTTCTATAAAAAGATTTTTTCCTTGCCCTTGGACCGGAACCCAATGACAGTAAAGGCAGCTTCCGCTCTGTCATGATTCGGCTGCGCTGATTGGCCGCTGCCACTGTGTTTCCTGTTCTGATTTCACAACGCGCCCTCTGATTGGTCGAAACCGCTAGGATGACAGCCCCGCTTCCAGACAGAGGACAGTGAAACATGGCGTCTCTGAGGTTACTCCTGCGCTCGGGGAAGGTATTTGTGTGGAAATATGATATATTCATATATTAGCAACATATTACGCCCATGATAATAAGATGAAAGCGTTGAGACTGATTTGGATGTGTTTGTGTCTCTCAGAATGCCGTTGCAGCGGTTTTGCGGCGGGAGTTTCACGGGACGCCGCCGGCTGCGGTTCAGGTCAGTGATGCAGCTGCTCTCATCTTCAGCGAATAAACACCAATCCTTCAGAAAACAACTGTGAATCTGTTCATTAATATTATGTTTGGTCTGTCGAACCGAACGCACAGTAACGATACATGTCAAGAGTGCTAACAAAAACAGCGTGGTAATATCAAGATTTGTGTGTGTAACGTTACTCTGGTAATACTTTGGTATTATGAGCGTTTACTTTCTTTGGTAATAGTCCATGATAATCCCACGTTTACCATGATAAAGTCATGTTTTAATATGGAACATGGTAAAACTTTGGTACATTAGACATTCACCATGTTTAGTTGACAATCTTTGGTAATATTCAGTGGTAATGCCATAATTTTTTCCATATGTAACATGGTAAAACTTTGGTACATTAGACATTTACCATCTTTTAATTGACAATCTTTTGGAATCTTCAATGGTAATGACAATTTTTTTTTCCATATGTAACTTGGTAAAGCTATTAGGAATGTATTGAGATCTCGACTGGTCTGACTGGTCCTCGCGAGACCATGACAATAATATTGGCAAAACAGTTTGCTGTGTTTACATGAGAGCTACAAGATTTATTGTTTAAGTGTTAGAATACATTTAGATAACGGAAGTACTGGGATAAACGTTAAATGCCCATCCGATAAAAAAAAAATTGTGCGTATTCACAGAAATGCGTCTCAGTGTGGACGGGGCCTTAAGCAAGGAAACATTTTGTCAGAGCCTCTAATAAATTGTTGTTTAGTTGTCTCATCTTTTTAGAAAGATCTTAAAAAGAAAGAAAAAAAGGTTGAAAGTGGAAAAAATAGAAATTTGGTATAGTATCCGTTAGTGTGTTGTTGTTTTTTGGCAGCAAGTCTATGGCAGCCCATAGAACCGCTTGTGGGAAAGTTGTGAAATTTGCGCACTGATAGAAGACTGTGAGAAAATTGACCATAGCAAATTTGAAGTCTCTAACTCAAACTCTCTAGTGCCTCCACTTGTCTAAACTTTCAAAAATGTTATGCTAATAACTTATGAACCGTGAACCACAAAATTAAAATTATTTTTTCTTCTGATACCTTGGCTCATGAGAGTCAAAAGGACACCAAAATAAAAAAATCGTGAGGTTTAGTTTTTTCGTTATTTTCAATTGTTTGTAAAAACTACTTTTTTGAACTCGTCCTAGAGAGAGCGAGTGAACGTGAGAGAGAGAAAGAGCGCGAGAGAGAGACAGAGAGAGAGAGCGAGCGAGCCCCGGCCGCACGCTCAGTGTCTTCAAACAACACGAGCGCTGTCTTGCTCTCTCTCCCTCGCGCATATTAATCAATTGACACGATGGTGTTGTTGTTGAAATCAAATTAAAATGAGAATGTAAGTGTGATCACCTCATTTTTTGTTTGTAAGAAAAAATTATATTAGATTTCATATTGCAATATATATCGCATTAAAATATAATATCGCAATGTAATTTTTTCCCAATATCTTGAAGCCCTAGTTTGGCCTATTGAAGCATGACCTGAGACTACCTGCAGTGTTTCGGCACTGTGCCCCCTGAAATGCATATTTTTGCTTATAACTTCTGAATGCTTTAGCCAAAACTTGTTAGATTCGGTGCATCAAGCTGAATTGAATGATACCAAGTTTTCCAACGTCAGCCATTTTGGACATCGGCTATTTTGCATTATACTCTAAAATGCTGTATTTTTACGAATGCATTTGCGTATCTTTACTAAACTAATTACAGAAATCTTTGGCTCCATACCCTCATGGTACTCAAAAGGTTTGGGGGCAGCACCACCTATTGTAATCGGACTGATGTTGATAGATTTCTTGGATCATGACGAGAACACAGATACCAATTTTACCAATATTGGCTGAACTTCCTGTCCACTATTTTGATTCATGTTGACAATCTATTTTTCATACTCCTCCTAGATCGTTGGTCCAATTTTCAACAAATTTGGCTCTGATCATCTTCAGACCAAGCTGGCAAAAAGTTATGGATTTTGTGTCGATACACAAAACTGTTTTTGTTTAGCGCATTAACGAATTTGCTGGAAAGATGCCAAACTATATCTGAGGGCTGTATCTCTGCAATGGTTTGACATATTTACACCAAACTTTGCATGTGTCATTGCCGCCTCACACTGACCATGGCACATAAATTTGGTAACAGTGCCACCTATTGGCAAAGAGTAATAAACCATTCATTAACCTTTAATTGTGAAATAAAAAAATTTCCAACAATGCTAATAACTTTTGATTTCATTAGGCTATTGTAATTAAACTGGTCTCAAAATATTTCTTGGGTCGTGCCGACAACAGACATATAAGTTTTTTTTTGTAAGAAATCTGAACTCCCTCTCCGCCATTTTTGATTTATGGTAAAATCCTACTTTTTCTAACTCCTCCTCAACTGATTTTCAACTAAATCGAGTCTGATCATCTTCAGACTGTGCTGACAAAAAGTTATGCATTTCGTGTCGATTGCCAAAAAAACGTTTTCATACAGCACCACTAAAAATTTTAGGCTATATTTCTGCAAAGCTTTGACATATTTGCACCAAACTTTGCATGTGTCATTGCCACCTCACACTGACCATGTCACATTAAAATGCTAACAGCGCCACCTATTGGTCAAGAGTAATTAACCTTTAGTAATTCAATTTACAAAAATGATAATAACTTTTGATTGCATTAGCCTATTGCAGTTATTGAAACTGGTTTCAAAATATTCCATGGCTTATGCTGACAACATATGCCAGATTAAGATGAACTTCCTGTCCGCCATTTTGATTTATGTTGAAAACCTACTTTTAACTCCAACCGTTGGTCCTATTTTTACCAAAATAGTCAGATGATCTTCAGACTGTGCTGAAAATTTTTGGGATTTCGTGTGAATAGATATAAACATTTAAGCATACCACAGCAACGAATTTAAGGCATGATGCCAAAATGACACTTTAGGCTGTATCTCTGCAATACTCTTAAAATAGCACACACTATTTATTTTATTTTTTTATAAAATAAATAATTCAAAATAAAATATCTCTGATAATCCCCTTGCTAGGAGCGCGACATAAGGATGCTGTTACCTCGACAAAATTATCTCATGGGCACTACATATGACGTTCCCATGAGTTAATATGATGTTCCCACAATTTTATATCTCGTGGCCACAACATTTTATCACGTTCCCACAAGTTATTATTTCTTGGCCACGACAAAACTAAGTAAACCGAACAAGTCACCTTACGGGCACCGTACCCTAGAGAGTTGGATTGGAAAAAAAAGCTTGCCCTTGGATGGCATAGTTTTTACCATCTATAATGATAATCTTCATATGTATTCGGCATATACATATTAGTATATTATGGTTTATATGGAATTTTATAATGATACCTTTTTGTTACTATGTTTCTGAGACATTCACAGTATATTGAAGTACCATGTAAATCTCATTAGTATATGAACATGATAATTATTCAGTAACATTTTATATTCAGAGTACCATGTTTTATCGTCTTATATATGTATAATTATTGCATTTTATTGCAGGTGACAGTCCGAGATGCCCTCAACCAGGCCTTGGATGAGGAGATGGAGAGGGATGAACGGGTTTTCCTTCTCGGAGAGGAAGTCGCACAGTATGACGGCGCATACAAGGTCTGATGCAAAGATTTTTATTATAAGTCAGTTGTAAATAATGCCACACCATCTTTTAAAGTTACTTGTATTGGGTTGCAGGTTAGCAGAGGTCTTTGGAAGAAGTATGGAGACAAACGCATCATGGACACACCAATTACAGAGGTGGGAATGATGATAAACTGGTCCAGAACTCATCTATGTATGTTCTTGATTGTTATGTTTAATAGAATTTCCTGATTTGTTCATACAGATGGGATTTGCTGGCATTGCTGTTGGTGCTGCCATGGTGAGTTTTTCCTGTAATGTTGATAGAAGAATGTGAAACTCCGTCATGTTCCCAAACTAATCCAATCGCGTCCTCTTTCAGGCTGGTTTGAGGCCCATTTGTGAGTTCATGACCTTCAACTTCTCCATGCAAGCCATCGATCAGGTCATCAACTCCGCCGCCAAGACCTACTACATGTCTGCCGGCCTGCAGCCCGTCCCCATTGTGTTTCGTGGACCCAACGGCGCTTCGGCCGGAGTGGCGGCTCAGCATTCCCAGTGCTTTGCCGCTTGGTACGGTCACTGTCCCGGACTGAAGGTGGTCAGTCCATGGAACGCCGAGGACGCTAGGGGCCTTCTGAAATCAGCCATCCGTGACGACAACCCCGGTGAGTTCCTCACCGCGTGAAGCTGATGTTCACAGGAAGTGAAGGTGGCTCTGACTGTTGTCGTGTCTCTTTCAGTGGTTTTTTTGGAGAATGAGCTGATGTACGGTGTGCCATTTGAAATGTCTGAAGAGTCTCAGTCAAAAGACTTCCTCATCCCAATCGGAAAAGCTAAGATTGAAAGACAGGGTGGGTAATATTATAAATGAAAAATATTTATTCATGTATATTTAGTTAGAATTTATGCATTTAAAAAATCTAACTTTTTATATATTTTTATTATGTATTTAATATTATTCATCTTTTTCTAGCCTATAAAAAAAATCTATAACTGCTATTTTGATTGTATTAATTGAGCGACAATTAAGTGCCAGCCATTGTTTGCGACTGAATTGATCTCTGCGTATTAATATTGTTGGTCTGATGTAGGAAGTCACGTCACTCTGGTGTCTCACTCCCGAATGGTCAGTCTGTGTCTCGATGCTGCTGTTGTTTTGGCCAAGGAAGGGATCGAGTGTGAGGTATGACACCTTTTTTCATGGTGTAGTTGGTTTAAGTGCCATTTTCAGTTCGGCTTAAAATGTGATATTTTGTATTTTTGTTCTGTAGGTGATCAACTTGCGCTCAATCCGGCCTATGGACACGGAAGCCATTGAAACGAGTGTAATGAAAACAAATCATCTGATCACTGTCGAGGGCGGCTGGCCTCATTTTGGAGTTGGGGCTGAGATTCTTGCCGAGATCATGGAAGGTAAAGATTTTTTTTATCTGTTTAGTTTATGACATGATTTTTAATGAAAGAATATTGCAAAAATGCTCACCAAGTGCTTGAACTAGGTATTGCAGTCCAAATTCAAAATATTGGAGAGGGTTTTTTTTCACCCGGCCCATCCTCCTTCAGACTTGATGTACAATCATTTTGACAGATTGACTGCACCAACAGGAACAAGCCCACTGGATGATGAATGAAATGAAATGTGCTGTGTTTTACACCAAAAATACAAATGAGTAAACTTGTTGAACAAAGGCCTCCTATAGCAAAATCGATGCGTTTTTGTAAGAATAATATCCTTGTTCAAAACTTAATAATTACTTCGATCTAGCTTGCGTTCACCGTTTTAAACGGAAGCAGCTCTATGTATTTTAAAACAAATTTTTGATTTGATTGGATCTAGTTTGGCGTCTTTTCTGAGTAATTGTTTAGTTTCAGAGACTATCCCTGATAAAGAAGCTACTGTAACACCTCTTCTTAAGAAACCTTCACTTGATGCTACTATCCTACACAAAATCTGAGGTCTGGTGATCAAAGACTCGTCTCTGTCCCCAGATCAGGGTTAAAGCCTGTGGAACAGCCTTTCAAACTATATCAGATCGGCACAGTCTTTAAAGGGTTAGTTCACCAAAAATGTTAATTAGGCCATTAATTACTTGCCCTCAAGTCATCCTTGGTGTATATAGTCTCAGTCGTCATGCCCATGGACCATTGGCTAAACGTCTGATGCATATGGGACTAGATATATGCATATGGGACATATGTGCAGGTATTCGGTAATGCGATATATCACGGTAATGAATATGCACGATATTGTTATCATGGGCACTTCTAAATACCGTGAATAATTATATATTATAAATGATTCCGTATTTGGAATGCATTTTAAGAATACCATTCCCATCAACTGGTCAAAAGGCACAACTGCTGTATGCTGTTTGAAAGATGCGCTCTGATGTAAACAAGCAGGCATGAGAAGCACATGGAGGAGCACGTGAGAGACGCGCTGAATGAAAGCACATTCACTCTCTGACAGCAGATGGCGCTAAACTAAAGAAAATTAATTCCTTACTTTTGAAACACCACAAATAAACTAGCTGCCCTACTTTCTAAAACCTATTTAATAATTTAAAATTGCCAATCAGATTTGTGTATTTGTTATGATGTTCGTCACAGTGCCAAATACTTAAGTATTAAGTCTTAATATGTATGTGAAAAATTTAAAGTTTGCGGCATAGAATCTTTCAAATATTTCTTGAGAGTTTTACACACCAGTCCTATAGTTATTGTGGCGACCTTCCTCGCTTCGAAACATGACGATGAACGAAACAAACCGTGGTTGGTTGAACTTGTTTGTTGGACATGTCGGTCAAACAGCCTCATGGGTGAGCCTTGGCCAATGAAAGCTGCCATGAATTACAGACCTTCAGCTTGAATGAGACCAAGGTGTATATGACTTTCTTCTTTCAGACGAATCCAGTCAGAGTTATTTAAAAAAAAATTGTCTTTTGATCTTTCAAGCCGTTTCATGATACTCAGCAGGTGTTGCAGTGAATCGGTCCAAAGGAAGTGAAATAAAAAGTGCCCATCCATTAAAAAAATTTCTCACACAGCTTGCATCAACAGTTGTACACTGAAGCAGCTCCGGGAGGATGATGTATGAGGCCAACGTTGCACAAAAAAGTGGGGCATGTGAAACAGAATTTAATTTGCCCGACTGGACAAGTAACCTGATCAAAATTTGAATAACAAACAATAACTAGGGCAGCACCGAAACTTTGGTGAGAATTTAATTGCTTTCAGTTTAAACGGCAACTAATAACGGATAATGTATTTACAGTATCAAGGCTGCGTCAGTTGAGGCTCGTGGAGAAATCAAGTCACAAGTACCAGCGAAATTAGCCATCAACCTGTCCATACATACAATATTACAAGGGGGTAGACAGGACAAGAAGACAGGAAATTGAGGAAGGCGGCATCTGCGAGCAACATCCAACAGTCTTTCATTACTAAATGATTCATTTTTGAACGAGTCAATGATTCAGGAAGCCATTTATAAAAACAGTTACTTGCTTTATTTAATGAATGAAACAGCCGTTTGAATTAATCGGTTGGTTGTGAAACAATGGTTCACTCATTAAGACAGTGACTTGCTACTACCTACTGGTGGTTTAATTACATATCTAAAAGTATCATTGAATTTTTCCAACATTTCGTATTTGTATGTCAAAAAAAGTCAAACATTAATCTAATAACATTATTTATGATTTGGACAGATGGAGTTTGTTGATGCTGATTTCATTCGAATAGCTGCAATCATACAGTGTCTTGGAATAATAACTTAATGTATTGATCACAAGTAAGAATTCAACGTAAATAGAGACGTGTACATTTAATCAGTTCAGGAAAATATTGTCCATCATAAAGTAAAAAAGTGACAGCAATCAATTTAAGGTTAATATCGAAAAAATAATACAAGTTAATAATTGATGGATGCTGGCTTTTTATTTAACTTCTTTTTTAATTTTCGTTCAGCTCTTCTACAAGTTTGCCTCAGAGCGGATGTTATCATTGAGCCATGGTTGAGTTTTAGGTTTTGACTTGGTATTCAAAACCTCTGAGCAGGCATTATTTAACAGATTGCGATACTGATCAGCTTCCAAGTCAGGTAAAGATGACTCGAAGGACAGAGACAAGCACATCTCGTTAAAGGAGTTTATGAAGTCATCACAAAAGTGAGAAGAAAAGGAACGAGTCAGTTGTCGAACAGGCATCTGATAAAAGGATCAAGAACATCAGTAATAGAAAAAAAGCTGTGAGAAAGAACCAGGTCCAAAACGTGGGATCTTTGAGATTGAGACGGATTGAAACTGCAGTATGCTGTATTTCAGTCTCATGACCTCATTATGTTGGATGATTCATTTTATACGAAATCGTATGTTCTCTGGATAATATTAGGGAGTTTGTCATAAGCATATTTATTAATTCTTGTTTTTTAATTCAAGGTCCCGCTTTCAATTTCCTTGACGCCCCTGCTGTCCGAGTCACGGGTGTAGATATTCCTATGCCATACGCCAAGATTTTGGAGGACAACAGCGTACCACAAATCAAGGACATCATCTACACCGTCAAAAAGACTTTGAATGTTTAACATAATAGATTTCCCTATCAGGCCACATTAAATATTAAATACGACATGTTCTCTCCTGTTTCTGCCTCAGTGTTTGGGGAATAGGACGTGCTCTTTCATCTTATACAGATCTTCTGTTACATGACCCTTTCTTCATTGGCACTATTTTAAAGTCATTTTCTCATTTTGTCATAACGGTGACATTCATTATGGCTATAAACAACCTACCATGTGTATTATGTGTAAATTCTACTGTAAGCTAAAGTAATAAACTTTTATCACAATGGGTTATAGGAGTTCTGACTTCTTTAATCTGATTATTAATATAAAAAAAAAAATTGCAGTATTTAAGCAATAAAGTTTTAGGCATAGCCATTTAGGAGAGCTTTGTAAAATTATGATCGGGTGGATGTAACACCAAAATTAATTTACATTTTATTTTCACATTTTTTGTACAGCTATATATTGGCTACTTGGAAATTAAAAATGCATATAAATAATAGTAAAAGTAAAAAAACAAACAGATTGTTTAGTCTGATGCTTAACGATAAATATCAGAATATAAAATATTACTATAAAAGTATTCTAAAAAGGGCATTTAAAAGCATAAATAAGGTAGAAATAAATGATAACTAAAAAAAAATAAATAACAGAAAATGTTGAAATCTGTTCGTTTAAAAAAAAGAACAACTCTGACAAAAGAAATACTTATAAATACAAGTACACTTGTCAGCATTAGATTACAAGTAAAAGGTTTGCCGATTTAAGTATTTTGGATAAACACGGCAATAAAGACGGGCGGAGATTCGCTTAAGGGGCGGGGTTTGTTTCGTGGGCGAGTCATTTCAGCTTTCAGCATATTTGCAACGAAGTAATATAAGTAATCTGGTTTTATTCATATTATGCGATTTATTGTTGATTATGCATTTTTTTTGTCATTCTATATGATATTGCAGCCGCTATAAATGATGCGCGTGCTGCAGCATCTTATGTCATTGTCAGTCATTTCATCAATATCGATAGGTTGCTGCTTTTCGTAGCTAGTTACGTTTACATTTCTTCTTGTTTTTGAGATGTTACAAAAATTGCAGGGACACCCTTCAAATGCGTCATTCATTTCACATTAATCTGATTCATCACTACTACCCTTGAGCATGCTGTCTAAACTGTGAAGAGTTTTGAATACTTCTTTAGTTTACTGCAGGTGTAGTGTTTATAACCCATAAAGGCTGCAGAGAGCGTCATTCATCGCATCATCGAAGAGGAACAATTGGCCACATGGAGAATGGAGACTGGACACACATGGTAAATATAAAGCAGCGACACGGAACCCAAAACAGTGTCAGCATTGTTTACTGTACCAAAAAAATAAAAAATAAAAAAATACATGTTGTTTGTTTCGGGTGGTTGCTAAGGTGTTGCTAGGATATTATTTAATAATCACTCCCCACTTCCATGTAAAAAGAGTCAACTCCCATGTTTTTATGATATTCTAGTGCAAGAATTCCCAAATATTTTTGTCAGCTGACCCTTTTGATCTAAAATAATAATGTGTTGTTTTATTTTAATTTAACAAAAAATTTGCTGTTCATGTTCACATTAACCAAAACAAACACATATTCGTTTACAAAAACAAATAAGTAAAACATTAAGAACAAACATTTATTTATTTATTTGTTTGTTTTTATTTTTGAATAGGTTTTTGCCTTATTTTCAGTTTGGGAAACCCTATTCCAGTGCTAATATTCAGTTTGGATGCTTTCTATTCGGGCTGCATGATTAATTTAAATGAAATCGCAATAAGACAGAAGCTGCGATTCTTATGCAAATCTTTCAGTGAACCATGGTTCTGTGACCAGCAGTAAACCTCCATCCGAAGGCCAGAGGGCGCTCTCGTGAAACAGTTGCTTGAAAGGTCAGCCATTTTGTCTTAAGGCTGTCCCACACTGGACGAGAAGCGCAGTGCCCCGTCATATCATGCCAAGCCTTTAAAATTCAAACACATTGTTTTCTATGAGTGTGCGCACATCGGCGCCCAACTAGGACTCGGGACACTGTACAAAATCCCGCCATGCCGCAGAGCGCCACTTACATAATTTTTCATAAAATCACATTATATTTGTCCAGAATGATTGTTAATGTATATAATGTCTTCTTCTCCAGCTGATTGTGAATTGTGCGTTTTTCAGCAAAACGTTTGGCTTTCTGTGGCTTGAATAAAGTCTTTGCGCTTTATATAGAGAGTTATGTTCTTTATGTTTCTGTTAGCTCTGTTTTGTCAAACACCATATTTGATCAATGCAATTTTATTGACCCTTGAAGTTAATTTTTTCCTGTTTGGTGATGAGATGAACTGTTTGATGAACTGTTTAGTTTTCCTGTTTGGTGATTATATCCACTGCGCTTCTCGTCCAGTGCGCCGTCTCCTTTAAAGGAGCTGTATCTAATTTTGTCAATTGGGGTCATTCCTGTTGTGTGCCCTCAGTTTGACAACTCATATGAGGTTCGAGTCTGAGGAGGAGGGGGTGGGAGAAACAATTCTAGACAACATTTTGAATTTGGACTGCAGTAACCATTTCAACCACTAGTTGTCAATGTTACATACTGCACCTTTAAACCTAGTGGTCCAATTTGTCCAATTTGCAAGCTTTTTGGAGAAGAAGGTTAAATTCTAAAACATCTCATGTGGTTTTTACCATACTACTGGTGTGAAGCTCAGTTTACCATACTATATTTTCCATAGAAACCAGTATTCCTTAGGGTATTGGCAATGCAGCTGAAAGCAGCATATGTTTATTTCAAGGCTTTCATTGTCAAACAGCTTTTACAGAAGAACCAATCTGGTTGAAGTTTAGCTGGGAACAGCTTGGTTTTGATGGTCCATCAACTAGAACAGCACCAAATGGTCTAAACTGGTCTTTCATATCAGTGCAAGTACCATCTTGACAATCTCAGCAGGCACAAAATGCATCTTTAATGCTTTGATCATCAACTATTTATGTTCTTCTTGGTTGTAGATGATGGATACAGTTTCCCTAAATGTTGGTCAAGCTGGACGCTAAGCTGTTGTAAGGAAGTTGCTAGGTTGTTCTGGGTAGTTGCTAGGTCATTACTAAATGGATGCTTGCCACTTTAAGAACAGGACCTCCAGTGACTCAAAAAGGAAAAGAAAACATGCATTGAGGATTAGCCATTTTGTCTTTTCTCACTGGTCCATTTTCTCTGAGACCAAGATTTTATGAATAACAGGGTTGAATTGAAAACATTTCATGTGGTGGTTTAAACCATACAATCTATACTTCCTGAAGCTCAGTTTCCCATAGAAACCTATGTTCCTAAGGGTATTGTCAAAGCTACTGAAAGCAGCAAATGTTGTTTTCAAGGATGGACCCAAGAAAGTCTTTCTTGGTGAACCAGTTTACAAGAAAAACCAAGCTGATTGAAGTACTTCTGGAGAACAACATTGGTTTGATGGTTCACCACCTAGAACAGCACCATATCCATGGGCCTGCATGGCAGTTTTTTCTGTATCAAGTATCTTCTCATTCTCAGCAGGAACAAAATGCATGTTTATTGTTATGTTCTTGTTTGTTGTAGATGGTGGACATTATGCTAAATGTTGCATTCCACCCTCCAGCGTTATCCAGACTCTATGTTGGGCGCCATGTTTCGTGGAGACTTTCTCACTGCACGAAACGCCCAGGGCAACTATTTTATAGATCGAGGTGGTCCTCTATTCCGTTACATATTGAACTTTTACGTACCTCGAAACTGACACTACCATGTAACCTTCAAGAAACAGAGCTCCTTCAGAAGGAAGCAAACTTCTATCAGATAGAGCCCCTGATCCAATGTTTAGGAGAAACCAAACCCCTTTATCCACTGGACACTTTTGAACAAGTGGTTGAACTTTCAAGTACTCGTAAGCTGTCCAAGTACTCAAACCCGGTGGCGGTCATTATCACTCAACTCACCGTCACCACCAAAGTTCATGCACTACTGGAAGGCATCTCCAACAACTTCACCAGATGGAATAAACACATGATGGACACCAGAGACTTACCTTTGGACCACGTGACTACCACCAAGAGGTTTCCCTTCAGGTGCATCTGGTAGAGTACATCTCCAAGCAAGGCTTCTCGATTCGCAACACGCGGGTGCATCAAATAAGTGAACGCGCCAATGAGAATACGGTAGAACATTATTGGACAGTTTGTAGAGTTACGCAGAAGGTCGAGGACTGATTTATGCTGCATCTGAATATTAACCATATCTATTGTTAATATTCAGAGCAACTTGAGCAACTACGAGTTTAACAAAGATTTGAGCGATTTTTTATGAACTCGTAATTAGGGTAATTCCAAAATTACTTCAATTCACCACATCTCCACTGCAGATCCTGGTTCAGACTAACCAATAATGAACACAATGAAAATGTTTTCTGCTGTATATATTTGGGTGGACTAGTCCTATGATGTTTTATGTGTCTTCAGATGTTTATGGATAAAAAGAACCTCAACAATTTCTAAAAGTACTATATCATATACTAGGAAAGAGTGACCCAAATTTCTTTCTTAATTGTCAAATCTATTTATGCAACCTTTAAATCAGAAACTTTTTATATATATTTCATCAGTGTTAAATATACAGTATTGAGTTGTATTTATAGTATTTCTGCAGATATTTTGTCTTGTGAGTGAGCCCATAAAATGTAAATGGGTTGCATGATTGTGGTATCTGCACTATTATTGATACAGTAATATTTTCCCCCTTTGAGATACATACATTTATGTAATTTGCATATTGCTCAATGTTTTGTGGCCTAAAGCTTTAAGCAAAACAATACCTTTTATGATCAGCTTCTAGACCAGTTCTAGACCAGAGTTAATGTCCCATTTAAAATTCATGTTAGGCTCAAATGCGTTTTAGACTCAGGTTAGCGTATTTGAAGCTGAGAGCATCCATTGAATGTTTTGAAAACCCATATGAAATTGAAAGAGTTCACTCACGTGTGTAATGAATTTGACCTACACATGAAAAACAAGAGTTTCATTATACATTGTGTCTTTGTATAACATTTCATTGGAAGGACCTTTTGTTTTATTATGGGAATTAATTTAATTGATTATTCTAATGGAATATTTATGTGAATATTAAGTTACTTTTGGTGCTTCTCTCTTTTAAATGCAAAAACCTGAATAAATTATAACAGGATTATATAAATATATTTGCTTTTTTTTTCTTTTTCTTTTTTTGAGGGTTTTGTGTTGAAATTGACAATAAAATCTTATTCAAAATGCTGAAAACAGCAGATCTTATATATGAATTATGGATTTTTAATATGTTAGTCATAGTCTTAAATGGATGAAAATCTATGAACATGCTTCTCTTTTTGTGAATATGGCACTTTAAGCTGCAGTGTGTATTTCAGTGCCACAAGAGACGCCAAAGGAAATTTCAGTCTGTTTGAGTGGTGTTGCACAGCAACAATAACTCAACCAGTGGTGTGAGTTTGGGGTAAGGGGTGATAAATAGGGAAACTTGTTTAAATAATCTATTTATGCATACTACAATTGTAACATTGAAAAAAAAGTATCAGCAGTTGAATTTTGTTACCTAACCACTAAAGAAGTTGGTAACTGACCTGTAAGACACACTAATTAGCCACATTTCCTGATTCATCAATAATATTAAAAAGCTTTGTACAATGCTCACATCAAGGTTCACCATTAATAGAACAGCTCGCATGGCCTTTTAAGACTGACAGCTTTAGCATAATTTTGTTAGCTTGCATTTGTCATTGTGGTTTTATTGATAATTTATTCAGGATATGTGATACTGCCACCAATCTAAAAGAGATGTCTACCAGTAATGTGCATGTGTTTGTGTGCTAGTTCTATTTAGGGCCTTGGGTTGTTTCTTCTTCTTCTTCTACTTCAAAGTGAATTGCATTTTTGAGGACCTAAACATGCTCCAATCCTCACAAAACTTTGCAAAAATTTACATCTGATATTAAATTTAAATTTATGCATTTAGCAGACGCCTTTATCCAAAGCGACTTACAGTGCATTCATGCTATTAATTTTTACCCATTATTGATATAGGTTTCAGAACTAGGTGTGGCAAAATGGCTCAATAGTCGTACACACGTGTAACAGACCATTACCTACAAAAAAAGTATCTTGGTACAAAATCTAAAACCTACTTTATTTTGAATTTCCTGTAAAAATTTTGTGCAGTTTTTTGCCATTTCCATGCCTCGTACATTGACAAAATCCTTTATTTTTAAACGGATCTTCTTCAGATTTGGTAAGGGTCATCATAACACCTTTGTGACGTTAAACTGTGAAGATAAGACAAAATTTGATGTTTCACCATGAAATAGTTAAGTTGCTGTAACTCGGCAAGCAATGTCCGATCTGCCCCAAACTGTGACGAATCGTGCAGCAGAGAGACACAGGGAGAGAGCGAGATTCAATCGCAGATGTTTAATATCAATATAGGGTAATCCAAATCGTAGTCGAACAAGCAGAGGTCAAATCCATACAGACAGTCCGAAAACAAACAAACAAATAAATAAACAAGTAGGGAAGAGGCAAGGAAAAGGAACTCTGAGGACGAGAAGATAATGAGAGAACTCGGAATACGAGAAAGCTGCATACACGAAGGGTAAGGACTCCATACAAACAACAGGGAAAGACTGGTATTTATAAGGAGGCTAATGACAATATATTGCCTGCACCTGGTGCAATTAACTGGAGACAGGACCAGACTAGAGGAATTCTAGTGCCTAAGGGGAAGTGAGCTCACTAGTGGATACCCAGGGAAACAGAGACTAGACAGCGTGACACAAACTTCACGTTTGATAGGTGTTCTGTTCTGAACAAACATTCATGCCCAAATACAGTTATAGTCATAGTGCCAGCTGCCGGCAACAGGAAGTGACATGTTTAACTCTGTTATGGACTCTTAGAAACATATTAAAAAGTGTCAACAAGTGTTAAATAGACTGTCAACATGCTAGAAACATATTAAAACATGTTAGCAACACTTAGCTAAGTGCTAAAGCATGCTATTAATGCATGAAACAGAACATTAATGCAACTCGTGCATACAATTTCCAGTCTTACTTCAAACTACACAAGTTTGATTAGAGTCCTGCCCTGAAGGTATCTACAAGCTCATATTTGGTTATATTTATAACGACACCTACTGGCAGCAGGAAGTAACTTGTTTTACACTATTAGCAACACTGTAAAATATGTCATTGTGTGCTAAACATACTATATATATATTCTCAAACATGCTGGCAACGCTTACTAAGTGCTAAAGCATGCTATTAATGCTATGAAACAGGAAGTTGTTGTAACTCATGCATACACTGCCCAGTCTACCTCGAACGTCACGTTTTATAAGTGTCCTGGCCTGAACACATCGAAATGCAAGTGTCCAATTATGCCAGTGTTCAAATATCTTGTTTCACATTAGCTTAAACATGCAATGTCTGATCTGCACTAAACCTCACATGTTTGATAAGAGTCCTTGGCTTAACAGATCTTAAGGCCGATATTTCAGTTATAATCATACCGCCACCTGCTGGCAACAGGAAATTACTTGTTTTAAACTAGCTTAAACATGCAATGTCCGATCTGCCCCAAACTTCACATTTGATAAGAGTCCTGGGCTGAATTACATCTACATGCCAATATTCAGTTATAATCATAGCAGGAAATGAAAGGGCAGAAATTTGGCACAAATATTTACCATTTTATAAGCATATTTCCCAACGTTCACTGTTCTCCTATGGCCACCAGGTGGAGGTGAGGTTAGGTGAGGTTTGTTTTTCTGAAGAAAATGTAATTGGTGTTTGCTTGTGTAAAAGCCACTGGTATTATACTAGGCTGTAAGCCATAGCATTGCAATGTGGTTGTTTTTAGCACATTACTATGCAGTTGCTAGGGTGCTCTGGATGGTTGCTATGTGCATGCACACTAACCTCAGTAAAAATAGCCCATCACCAAGGCTCTATGATATTCTGGTCTCTAGATAAAGCTTGAGTTCCCCATTCAGTACAGATATTAGATTTTTGTCGATTTCTGGCCTAAGACTGATCAATTAAAAAAAAAAAAAAGAAAGAAAGAAAAAAAGTCAGATCACCTCAACAATCCACATGATTGGAATTATTCATTTAATGTTATGCACCTCACCAAAGATGTCTTTCTGCCATTGCTGGGCACCATTGCTTGCAACAAAGCTAACACCACCAAGGTTTAGCTACAACTAAACAACATGCCTGAGCAAAGAAAGCTAATGCTAATGTTCTAATGCTTCTTTAGATATACAGTATAAATTTCACTCAAATTCAACAAATGCTGTAATATCAAAGATTTTAAAAAATAAAAGAAAAGTGCATTCATGTCTTTTCTTCATTTGTGTATAATATTTAAGTTTTTTTAAATTGCAGAACGTTATTTTTTATGTTAGACTGTTATTGACCCATCCACCAAAACATAAAATGGCCGCCATCAGGGGACTGGGACGATGTCCCTCCAAACCAAAATAAACAAGGCAAAAACATTAGAAGAAAGCATATGGTCGCTATGATCATCTATCTAATAAAGCCATTAGTGGTTAGCAACAGTATTGCATGAGCTAGATGAAGGCATATTGAGTTCACTACAAGGTGTCCAATGTTACCAGTAAAAACAATGCGTCAAGAAAAAAATGTACTCAAAAATTTCATTCTAAACTTTGTGACAATCCACCTTGAAATGTCCAACTTCTGACTACGAAGATGTTCCATTATCTGTAAGGAAACAACATAGCAATGCTGTCTTTAGCATTGCAGTTCATTATCATCATCAAAAAAAAAAACAAAAAAAAAATCTCCTAGCAACCAAACTGTTAAGGATCAGCAATGCAATGTAGTACAGTGTGTAGTTCTACAGTTGTCAAAATGGAGGATCATTTGTCATGTTATACTCATAAGTCTCTCCAAATGTTGGCTAGAGAGGTTTTATTATAGTGTATGGTGGGAAGTTTGATGCATTTTATTTCCTTAAAAGTGAATTGTCTTCACCTCTCTGAGAGACGCCATGCTAACATAATGTCATACAGCCACACCTCTGTGAAATCTGTGAAAAAAGAATTTGGAAGTTCAACTTCAAGTGGTGTTCTTTTATATTTTTTTCTAGTAGACAGTTGGACATTCCAACATTCCCATCATTATTGTCGAGCATATGTTCTTCAGTCCCATTTATGGCGGTTGGGCTCTTGATTGCCCATCCCCCACCACTAATCTGCAAATCCTGTAGGAACGTAATCACCCTTTTGTAATACTTTTTATTAAACACACACACACATATATATATATATATATATATATATATATATATATATATATATATATATATATATATATATATATATATATATATATGTACATTTGTTATATTTATACCAAGTTTTTTATGACGATTCTTGACTGCATTACTATTGATATTAAACATTAAATGTTTAATAATTTAATGATCCGTGGTCAGTTTTTCCTTCCATGTTACATACATATTTCTAAACCATTGCCCACAACAAAATGAAATTATTCTTTTGCACTAAATAAACAATTTTTAACCTCAGCTAGCTATTTTCGCGATAGCTCCGCCCCTTCTTCCAGTCAGCCACTCCGAGACTCTCGCCCTCTGAGGCTTTGAGAGCCATTTTTGTTTCATGGCAGGGAGCTCAGCAGCTCTCATTTCAATGCTCTCATAAGGGACTCGGTTAAAGGTAAGACGTTATTTAAAAATTATGTATTTATTTTGAGGAGGAAGCGCGTGTTACAGCTGTATGACATTTACTTAAAGCAGGCTCGCCATAATGTCTCCGTATATGGCTTATGCTCAACTACATTTTAGCCTGGCTTTTTGCGTATTAGTTTTTTCTCAAGTAGACACCCAAAGTGGGGCAGAAAAACGTCTGTTGTTTTTGAATCGTTTTCATCTGGTCCAGTTGCGAGGTATTGTTCAACCTCTAAGTATCAGACGAATGTTTATCTCTCCTTTTCGCCAGCTGAATGTTGCTCTATTGTATTGTGTTGCATCGCCATTTGAAATGTTATTGAATATAATTCGAAATTATTGACGTTTACTGCTACAAAACTCTTATTTCGCCGTATCAGTTGGTTTCTTACATATCATTCGATCTATTTAACGCTTTGTTTGCTAAGGAAGATTAATATAGCGTGTAAAGACCGGATCTGTATTTTCGTATGCGCTTGGTTACGTCAAACCTCGTGAAGTATCGCAGTTAAGGGGCGCTGCGCGCGCTATCTAGCTACTAAAAAGAGGTTTCTGTATTCATGTGTTTGTTGTGAATTTAAAATACAAACATGGGTATAAAGTAAAGATTTCATTACAAATAATCATCAAAACAAAAGACATGCCTATTTTTCAGTTAGACTGCGTAAAATTGTCAGAATTGGCTGAACTTTACTTGGACGGCGTATTACTTTTCAACTAAATAAAACACATTTTGTATACAAACTAGAAATTTGCAATAATTTATGTTTTTGGATGGAATTAGCTTCCAGTATTAACTATCATATCAAGATGTTTGTTAAAGAACATGTTAAAATTATGCGTTATACTTATTCAGAATAATATTCCGCAAATTTTTTGAAAAACACCTACTTCTCTAAATTGTAAATGTCATAAAGTGCTCTTTCATGTCTTTTTAAGAGACTATTCACACTAGGACTGCACGATGAATCGCATGCGTTTATCATAGGGGTGCTCCGATCACGATCGGCCGATCGTTATGCGCATCTCGTCAGTAAAGCCGGTTTTCTAATCAGCGGTTAATTCCATCAGGTGCGTGATTTCACATAGAGCAGCTGTTACTACACAGAGCCGTTGTTAATAGAGAAGATGCGCAAATCCACTTCATTTTCAGCGTTTTTTGGCGCATCTTCTCAGTTAACAACGGCTCTGTGTAGTAACACCAAGATTTTAACTCTTTAATTGCCAAGTTCATAAATGATGTCACTGATTTGGGGGGAAAAAACACACAAAATTACTTATTTTCAATATAAGAGTTATTGTGGCTGGATTTTTTTTATTACTTTTTATAACAGTCTTGGGCATGTCAAACATTAGTAGCAACATTGGCTTTGATGCATTTTTAGTTTTTGTGCAGCATTAGATTTAAATTTTTTCTCCCTCATTTGTTGTTGGTGGCTCTTTTTGCCCCATTGACTTCCATTATGATGACATTTTTTGATTGCAAAGCCATGAGACCATATAATCATGCATTCTTGATTGTGGTTTTCCCTTTTAAATTTGTTATTTTTACAGTTTATCACTAGGTGTGACCATTAGCCCTTTAGATAGGCCTTTGCAAAAAAAAGGCTTAGTTCTGGCTTGTGTATGGCGTTATATGGAGTATAACACCAAATTATAGTGTTTGTGTGTGTGAGATTCTTGATTGTTGGTGGTTTTCCCTGTTGGGAAGGGGTAACATTTGTTATTTTTTACAGTTGATCACTAGGTGGGACCATTAACCCTTTAGATAGGCCTGTGCAAAAAAATCTTACTTTCTGAATTGTATATGAAGCTATATGGAGTATAACAGCATATTATATTGTGTGTGTGTATGTGTGTGTGAGAGAGAGAGAGAGTGTGTGAAAGAGACCTTTGCGCACTTTGATGTATTTGAGAAAATCAAAATGTACACCTCATCTCTCAGAACTACATGGAGTAAACAAAAGTGTATTTTGCACCTGCTGCCTTTTAATGGTGGTGATAAGTATAGACTAAACAAAAGCAAAGTACGTGGATTTAAACACTTGCATGCCATTGTGCTGGTCATTTAATGGTGAGAAGAGAAGCAAGCAACACGAGAAAGGGCTTGACTTGTACTGAAGTTTTAGAAATGATTATGCAGCTTGACCCTTCCAGCGAGCTGCAGCTTATTTGAAGTAGGTATTGCATTTTGGTTCATAATACATTGTTCATAAATTTGATGCAAAGTAGATTTTGTTTTACAGGATTTTAAGGTTTTAAACTGGCTTTACGATCAAGAAAGATGAGCATTTCACACATAGGCCATCCGTTCTTGTCACCATCAGAAGGCAGCAGGAGCATAAACACACTACTATTTTTTGTTTACTCCGTGTAGTTCTGAGAGCTGAGGTGCATATTTTGATTTTTTTCAGATACATCAAGGTATGTGCACAAAGGTCTCTCTCACACACTCTTTCTTTCTCTCTCTCTCTCTCTCTCTCTAACACACACACACACACACTATAATTTGCTGTTGTAACACTATATATAAGACAGAAACTAAGCCTTTTTTAAACAGGCCTATCTAAAGGGTTTATGGTCACACCTAGTGAACAACTGTAAAAAATAACCAATGTTACCTCTTCCCAACAGGGAAAACCACCAACAATCAAGAATCTCACACACACACACAAACACTATAATTTGCTGTTATACTCCATATACAAGCCAGAAACTAAGCCTTTTTTTTTTTGCACAGGCCTATCTAAAGGGTTAATGGTCCCACCTAGTGATCAACTGTAAAAATAACAAATTTTACCTCTTCCCAAAAGGGAAAACCACAAACAATCAAGAATGCATGATTATATGGTGTCATGGCTTTGCAATAAAAAAATGTCGTTATAATGGAAGTCAATGGGGTAAAAACAGCCACTAACAACAAATGAGAGAGAAAAAATTAAAATCTAATGCTGCACAAAAACTAACAATGCATCAAAGCCAATCTTGTTACTAATCTTTGACATGCCCAATATTTATGAACTTGGTAATTAAAGAATTAAAATCTTGGATTTTTTTTTAAACATTTGGTAGTTTTGATCAGGACTGAGGTTGATTAATAGATTTATGCAAATAAATTTTTGAAAAATATTTATCTGATACATTTTTACAGCAGTTAAATTTAGAGGACGTTTTCATCCATGAACATAACGAAAGGGTAGTGAATTTGCCCACAGTGTACCATTGAGTTTTTGGAAAAATTTCAAAGTATTTTCCCAAAATATGGGTCAAAATAAGATTTGTCCCCAAAAATCATTCCATTAGCATAAACAGAGAAAGTTGTGGCCAAAGTAAGACTCAACTTTACCCCCTAGTGGACGAAAACGTCCCCAACAACGCACAAGGGTTAATTTTTTTTTTTTTCTGCCAATGAAATGATAGACTTCTCCTGACTTATGTTAAACTTCAAAACGTTTAGTGTGGCTAAACCCTGCCACTTTCTTACAGTTTATTGCAAAGTCTTATACACATCCGCAATTCTTCCAGTCAACAATAGATAGAACCACGTCCCCATCCAACATTTATTATTTTTTGAACAAGTCCCTCAGTGTGCCACACTATACGAAAAACCTGTCACTACTTATAAATCGGATGAATAAAAATCCTTTAAACTTGCCATGTGCTGCACTTCAATTTTTCATAATGCAGGAGTGCATTAAGTGTGAGCGGCTCTTAACATCTGATTATTTTCTTAAAACTACATTTTCTAGACGTTACAGATGATAAATACTCTAAAATGATAAAAACACATCAAATAAAGTGACGAGACATACAGCAAAGTATGTCTAGTAATTAAATATCTTAATATGCACAAACTAAGGATTTGTCTGTGCTCTTTCCATTTAAAATGGAAGTTTTGTAAAAATATTATGCATAAAACATATCTGCACGAAACCGCATACAAGCTGAATGAGATGCAGATTCACTCTCTGACAGCAGGTGGTGCTTATGAACCGCAATGATGCAGTGTTTTTTTCCTGGGTTACCAGTGTAAACAAAGCATCATTGCAGTTATGAACACTAGTTTAATATGAATTGTTCAGAGGCAAGATTAAAAGAAAATACCAAGTAAATTTTTTTTTTTTTTTTTTTTTATAAAGACAGTCAGTTCCCTTCAGAGATACATTCATATAAACTCCTACTCTAATTGTATTGTGATTTGTTTGGCATCTCAATCGATTTGAATCGTGACATTATTTTGTAGATTTTCGACCGGTTCGCAGTTAATCGTTACATCCCTAGTTGGTTGCAATGTGAGTAGGACTTTGGATATCATAGTTGCTCTTCAGTTCCACTGTGCTTTTGTGTGGTCGTCCATTTTGAATGAGTGAACTCTGCATGATATTGGGAAAAATGACATTGGCGATGTTAAATTTTTCTGTGATTTATTGCGATATGAAATCTAATCCAATTTTTGTACAAACAAACATGGGGTGAGCAGATTTACATTTTCATTTTAAATGATTTAAACATCGACACCATAGTGTCAATTGATTAATATGCGCGAGGGAGAGAGAGCAAGACAGCGCTCATGTTGTTTGAAGCGCTCTCTCTCTGTCTCTCTCTCTCTCTCTTGCACGCGCTCTCTCTCACGTGCTCTCCGCAAATCACATTCGTCAAGGGCCGGGAAGCAGCTGGCCCATACAGTTAATGAATAACGGATCAACTACGACAGCCTACATCGCACGTCCTGCGATGTGACTATCGTGGATTCTTACAGCGCGATATCGATGCAGCCCTAGTCTTCAGAATCGGGTGTCTCATAAGTCTAAGGCCCATTCAATCCAAGAATGAAACAAAAAGATGAATCAATCTTTTCTTTTGGTGCTTTTCCACTACACAGTACCAGCTCGAGTTTTTAAATAGTTTGGACAGAGATTGCGTGATATACCCTTTACTATTATGGTAACTCAGAAGAATACACCATGGTCAAAAGAGGAGGTGTTTCATCCATACACTCGATTTCCTCTATTGTCCTGTGTGTGTGGGTAGCGGGTGTGTGTCGCGTAGAAGATTACGTCACGGCAGTTTACTGCAGCATTGCTATGATGACCAGGTACTATTGTGGAGGTACTATCTGCAATGGAAAACGGAGCAAAAAGCGAGTCGAATCGAGTTGAGCTGTTACCGGTAATGGAAAAGCAATATAGGAGTACTGTTGGTCATGGTTTTGCCATCCTAGTGGCCAGGTGACGCCAAGTTGTTGATTTCTTTTTTTCTTTATTGCTATGATATTGAAGTAATTTCAGTGATGTAGGTGGTGTTTTTTTATTTTATTTTTTATAATTTTTTATAGTTTTTATTGAGTATCATATCCCAAAATCATTACTTAGCCTTTATTGATTTGAATCATCAATCATCATGGACTTCATAAATTTACACGGGAAGCAATGCGGCTTGGAATATTAAAACTTGTTTTCATAGACAGTATCTGGTGTGTTTTACCTTACTGCACTGGCAGATCTTTTCACTTTTTTAAGTTGTTTATGGTCGAAACAAATAAAAAATCTGCCAGTTGCTGTAAGAAAAAGTGTACTTGTATTAAAGGCACATTCTCTGAAAATGTCATCTACATTGTTTTTCTCTGCAAAAAAAATCATTGATTTTGCTCTCAAGAAGCCTAAACAGATATAGGTCGACTGAGTGTGTGGACCAACATCTGTCCTTCCTTGAGACCACTCATATATTTGTGAAAATATATTGGTTTGCCATCAGTTGTCCAAAGATGAAAGTGATATCTTTGTTGTAGTATCCTTTCAATGTTTCAGGGGATTTCTCATGACAGGCATCAACAATGATCAATGCACTGAATCAATGCACACACTATGGGTAAAAGATCAGCTTCAGTGTTTCCCCCAATAATGCGTTATTTATCGATTGAGCCTTGCAAAGTGGTGCTCAAAATGGTGGAAGCTGTGGTGGCCAGAAATTAACTGTAAAAAATACAGATGTAATATTTTAGATGTTACCTAGGTGAACTTAAATTTACAGTAAAAACCTGTTTTTCATTAACTGGTGTAATATACTAACCTACTGAAGTACTAAAATCTGTTTTTGTACCTGACACCATGTCTGCACCAGACATGACAAAGTGGACATTGCAAATCATTTGTACATTTGTTTTATTTGTTAGTACAAGCATCAGTGGTGTCCAGTGTAGACACAGTGTTATAATATACTGACAACCACTCAAAAACAAAAGTGGTAATAAAAAAGCCACAGGATGACTCAAAGCTCACCAAAAGTAACTTTTCCACAAGCAGAAATACATGCAATATAAGCAACACAAATACAAAACACCATCATGGTAACATACATTGACACTAAAATAGTGCAACTAACATTGTCTAAAACATAAGTTGTAAAAATATAAACTAACGTACATAAATTATTAAAAAAAGTTTAACCTGTTAACCCACAACTGGATACCCATGCACTGACCTCTGTTTGCACATGTCAAATGTTTAAGAATAGATTAAATGAAACGGGACAAAATTAAACATGACAAACATCTTTATAATTATCTAAGCCTCAAACATCGGCGACAGATCACGACAGATGGAAAGCTTATCAAGAATGTATTTGCTAAATTTGTGTAAGCAGTACACATCAAAACATGAAGAATAAAAATGCAGTCCATACCAGATTCGTCATAATAACGAGTCATAAACACATCCACAGCTGTAAATCCCAGTTAAGCTAGAAAGGTAAGGGTCCACTGAACGACATCTCATAGAGCACGTTTTGTCCAACGAAGCAATAACATTGTAATATGGATGATAATTCCTTTGTTTACATTTCAGTTCTTCAGGGACAGTATTGTTTGTGTCTAGGGCTGCAACTAACGATTATTTTGATAATCGATTAATCTGTCGATTATTTTTACGATTAATCGATTAATCGGTTTATGTACTTATATTTTAGTTTTTTCCATTTTTTCCCCAAGTAAATTATTAATAAAGGGTCTTTATCATTCAGCATAGATTTTTAAGAGATTTTAACCATTTTGCATTGTCATATCCTCATCAAAAATATACCTGGAGTTGTTTTATGTTAGTAATCCTTTGTCGAACTCTTCTGCAATCAAAACACTGACCCATACTCTAGCAAAATTCACAAGGAGATTTCAAATATTGTTTTCACCATGGCAGTCCTTAGAGCTCCTAAAGTAGTTTAACATCCCAAACAAAGCTTAAGGAATCTTTGAGAACATATTTTCACGAAGTATAAGGATAAAACAGAATAAAATTGCAGTGCATTGTATTTTATTATTTACTGGGAAAAAGCTTTATAGCTTATGCTGTGAAATTGTAAACAATCCTTCGAAAAAAAGTGCCAATGGCATGAAACCTGAATGGAACTCACAATTTAAAGTAAAATCCATCAGAAGGTTGTCCAGAAAAAAAAAATGGGACACACACAAAAAACCTGCTGTGTGAAAAAGAGCAGTGAATACTTAGAAAAGAAGTGCATTTTACCTCTCTCATTCAGTCATAATTAGGCTGCAAGTCTGAATTATGAACTGGTAAACGACAAACTGATCACATAACATTTTGTAAAGCTTTAAATGTTAACTGTTAAAAAGCAATGTTATCAGCTTTTACGACTAAACATTTGCAAACAACCTTGTACTGGAGAATCTGCACAAATAAAATTCTTATGGGCCGTTCACATATCGCACCTAAAAACGCGTGGAAAACGCTAGTCGCGTCGCTTTCTCCTTCTTTCCAAAGCGCTCGGGCAGAAGCGCCCCTGAGGCGTCTGCCTTTGCTAAGCAACCATGACGTGCTCTCTCCATGACGTGCCCTCTCCATGAAGACCCGGAAATTTCAGCAAAGGATAAATGGATGCGGTGTGGACGCGCCTGGAAAAATGGGCGCATCGCACCGCGTGCGTGTCGCGAACGCGTCGCTTCCATTATGAGAGTGCATACTGCGCGCCTACATAGGAAATAACGAACTTGAGCACGCAAAAGACACGATATGTGAACGGCCCCTTAAACAGTTCAGTAGTGCAGAGTTTACAGGTTACTCTTCATTTTAAAGGCTCAAAGTAAAGTACTCCCACTTCCCGCTGAATGCTGCAGAGACGCTGTTCGGGAAGCACGTGACATAAAACGAGGCCAGCTATTGGCTATTCGCTACTTCACCTGCTGTACTGGCTGAGTAAAACCTCCGGTGGCTCATTACTGCCACACTTTGGTCACCGCAGATTTGAAATATGCACGAAATGAGCCGCTTATGGCAAATAAAATTTATTTAGCGACGAATCGATTACTAAATTAGTTGACAACTATTTTAATAATCGATTTTAATCGATTAAATCGATTCGTTGTTTCAGCTCTATTTGTGTCCATTATGGTATAACTCAGACTCAGACAACTGCATCTTGGTAGTAAAAAACAGCATGGTTTTGTATCCTACAGTGTCACAAACACAATGAGACTATCCACACAAAAAAAAAAAAAAACCTAAGATAAGCGGAATATAGTTTGTTTGAATTCTGGCGCTCTCTTGTGACGTGCGCTGTGACGCACCTGTCATCTGATGGAGGTGTAACTTAGCAATCTGGCACATTTGTATGATTACCATCATCATGTCAACACATGATAATTGACTATATGAGCAGAAATCAGTGTAAATGCTCGATTTCTAGCAATCTCAGCATGTACTGTAATTGGCATACATAGTTAAGTCTTTTTTATTTTTCTTATTTATTTTTATTACTCAAATTATTCTTATTGTATTTTTCTAGTGCTCAAATCATGTCTAAGATGTGTTTTATAATTGAAAAACTATGCAGTGGAATGTTTAATGACTAAAATAGTTTATACAGTTGGGAAATATTTTTTATATTTGGGGGGGGCTAGACATAGTATCAGAAAAATGGTTGCAGGAATCTCATTTTTCATGGTATCTGATTTCTCCAGGACTGATTTCATGTATTTTTTATATCAAATAAAAATAAATTCAGTGTGGTATTTAGTTTAAAGTAGTGCTGTCTGTCACTGTCTTTAATCAGTTCTGTGGATTACTTTATGGTCATTCATTATAAAGTAGCAACCATGTCATTTGTAAAGTACAGTACTGTGCAAAAGTCTTGGGCACATTAGTATTTTCACCCCAAAAAGGGTTTTAAGAGTTATTTATATCTTTTGATGTGGTGTGTCAGTAGGGAATACCAGTTTACATTTCCAAAGATTCATTTTGTCATTAATTTTAATAATAATCTAGTGAGATTTTTGAATGCACAAGCAGTCAACAGCCGGTGCTCCACATGGAGATCTGATCTCACCATCATCGAATCTGTCTGTGATTACATGAAGAAACAGATGAAAGTGAAACAAACTAAATGTAAACTGATATTTTCTACTGACACACTACAGCAAAAGATATAAATAACTGGCTGAACACCATTCTTTTGGGTGGAAATACTAACGTGCCTAAGACTTTTGCACAGTAGTGTATGTATGAAGTGAGTATAATAAAATTAAGTATATTTAAATATAATTAAAGTATGCGTTCTAGGGCTGGGATAAACGATTATTTTTTAAACGATTAATCTAGCGATAATTTTTTCGATGCATCGATTAATCTAACGATTAATTTTTTCAGACCGATTCGATTTCAATTATCTCCCCATTAATTGACTACTAACAATTTATACATGTTGATTTACATATCTGAATGAAAAAACATGAATTCCTTAACATTGCAATATGTTTATTGCTCTTACAATTACAAAATAAAAGACTGACTAAGAATGCATTACTTTGCACTTTTATAGAGATAGCATTCAATAAAACCCTGAAGCCTTGAAAACACATAGCTTACTGAAACAAGCTTACTGAACACATAGGGCCTAGTTTGATGTTTAGTATTCAATAAAAAAGGTCACCCAAAATACTTGTTTAGAGCAATTGAAAGAATACAGTAACCAATGTAAACTTGAGGGCTTTAAGCTAATACAGAGAGTGATTTTCCAAAAAATAAATAAATTAACAGTGGGAGCCAGCAGCCTGTCATGGAGAAAAAAAAATCTCCGAATGCTCCACGTGAAACTTTGGCATTCCGCCCTTTTTCTATCGTGTCTAATGATTTTGGTTAATATGCTCGAGAGAGAGAGAGAGACAGAGAGAGAGAGAGAGAGAGAGAGAAAGACAGCGCTCGTGTAGTTTGAAGACTGTGAGTGCGCGAGTGCGCGTGAAACTTTGGTGTTTCACCTTTTTTCTATTGTGTTTAATGATTTTGATTAATATGCACAAGGGGGAGAGAGAGCAAGAAGAGCTCATGTTGTTTGAAGACTGTGAGTGCGCGTGCAGCCGGGGCGCTCTCTCTCGCCCTGTCAGGCGCAGCAGTCATTCACTCACCAATCAAATAAGGCTTTGACAGCCGCCAAAAAGAAAAAAGATCAATGCAGGAAAACCCCTGGATTGGTTATATAACGTTGGACAGAATGTTGATCCGGCCATCGCGTATATTCAGCGCTGTTTTTAGAGAAATAAAAACAGGTCGACGAATCGATGCGCATATTTTGGCATTATTTCATCGATGACCTCAACACGTTGTCCCAGCCCTAATGCGTTCCTATGAGTTAAGGGCTAGATTTTCTGAGATATCTGCTTTCTCATTCCGTTTGGTTTATATCGGTTCCATAGGTATGGGTTTCGGTATTCAACCCTACTGAACAGTGACGTGATGCAATCAAATACCAACCAGTGTAGAGTGAGAGGCACGCACTCTATAATGCAACAAACATGTCAGCAGTGTATAAGCATTTAAAACTAAAAGACGCAAAAATCATAACAAGCACCAGCAGAAATAGAACTTTCTATAATTTCTTTTCCAAAAAAAAAAAAAACCTTGTCCGCCAACAAGGAGGCACTGTGAGAGCGGTAGAACTAACGGTTTCTCCAGTAACGGCTGTAATCAAATCAGCTCAGCTCGTGAACAATTCTTTATCAGATAAAATGGAAATGCCATCCAAACATTTCTGAAGACAGTCGGTTCCCTTCAGATATACATTAATGTAAAAAAACTCACGATGCATTTTGATTTTGAAACGTGCAGGGCTCATGTTTATTCAACGAAGTCAAACGCTACAAATAAATCAACGTACGGGAAACACTGGTAATGTATATCGGAAATGTTTAAATATCATATCACTGTTATTGAAAAAAATTATATCATGATACATATTGAATTATACGTGAAGGGTGGCGTTCGAGAGGGTTCCTCCAACTGAAGGGTTCTCACAAATTTGGTGTAGATCCACTGGCCCGTTCACGAGAGTTACACCAGTCAACACTTTCACTTCAGTAAGGAGGTCTCTTGTAAAATGTGCGAGAAGTGAATTATATATGTGCGAGACGTATATTGTATTTATTTACAGAGGTATATAGTGCAAATCCATGAATCAAGTTTACTGTTCAGCGCACTGATGACCCATTTTGGTTAATAACGTTTATTGTTAAATTGTTAAATGCCCTGCCTCCATTACTCTGTCACGACACGTCAAGTGTTGGATCACCACATCTGAGTGATCATTGCAAAAAATTATGTATATTTATTCTGTTTATGCATATACTGTATTCTATATATATATAACACACCTAAAGGATTATTAGGAACACCTGTTCAATTTCTCATTAATGCAATTATCTAATCAACCAATCACATTGCAGTTGCTTCAATGCATTTAGGGGTGTGGTCCTGGTAAATTTTTAAGGTTAATGTATATTTTACAGTGTCCCTGTTCAAATAAATAAAGTAAAAATAAAAAAAATCTCCTGAACTCTAAACTGAATGTCAGAATGGGAAAAAAGGTGATTCTAAGCAATTTTGAGCGTGGCATGGTTGTTGGTGCCAGACGGGCCGGTCTGAGTATTTCACAATCTGCTCAGTTACTGGGATTTTCACACACAACCATTTCTAGGGTTTACAAAGAATGGTGTGAAAAGGGAAAAACATCCAGTATGTGGCCGTCCTGTGGGAGAAAATGCCTTGTTGATGCTAGACGTCAGAGGAGAATGGGACGACTGATTCAAGCTGAGGCTATAATTTGCACGAGCTCACCAAAATTGGACAGTTGAAGACTGGAAAAATGTTTCCTGGTCTGATGAGTCTCGATTTCTGTTGAGACATTCAGATGGTAGAGTCAGAATTTGGCGTAAACCGAATGAGAACATGGATCCATCATGCCTTGTTACCACTGTGCAGGCTGCTGGTGGTGGTGTAATGGTGTGGGGGATGTTTTACTGGCACACTTTAGGCCTCTTATTGCCAACTGGGCATCATTTAAATGCCAAGGCCTACCTAAGCACTGTTTCTGACCATGTCCATCCCTTTATGACCACCATGTACCCATCCTCTGATTGCTACTTCCAGCAGGATAATGCACCATATCACAAAGCTTGAATCATTTCAGATTGGTTTCTTGAACATGACAATGAGTTCACTGTACTAAAATGCCCCCACAGTCACCAGATCTCAACCTAATAGAGCATCTTTGGGATGTGGTGGAACGGGAGCTTCGTTCCCTGGATGTGCATCCTACAAATGTCCATCAACTGCAAGATGCTTTCCTATCAATATGGGCCAACATTTCTAAAGAATGCTTCCAGCACCTTGTTGAATCAATGCCACGTAGAATTAAGGCCGTTCTGAAGGAGAAAGGGGGTCAAACAGAGTATTAGTGTTTCTAATAATCCTTTAGGGGAGTGTGTGTGATGTGTGTGTGTGTGTGTGTGTGTGTGTGTGTGTGTGTGTGTGTATGTGTGTGTATATATATATATATATATATATATATAATAAATAAATAATCAAGTTGCTTTGTATCGATTTGTATTGTAAAAAGCGCTATACAAATAAACTTGAATTGAATATATATATATATATATATATATATATATATATATATATATATATATATATATATATATATATATATATAACCTGTCAAATGTTTGGACACAAGCATGGGAAAGTGTCCAAACTTTTGACTTGTATTGAACTATAATATGCACAAAGAATATATCAGCCTTTTCACCTGAGAATGAAAATTCATACATCTTCCACTCACCCTCAAAGCATCCCAGGTGTATGTGACTTTTTTTCTTTCAAAATAATCCAATCGGAGTTATATAAAAAATTGTCCTTGCTCTTCCAAGACAAGTGTTTGTTGTCAACTGTTCAGGAGACGTGAAATAAAGGATTAAAACGCATCTGTATTAAAACATCCCTCACACGCCTCCGGCGGGTGAATAAGGTCCCCCTGTAGTGAATCCATGCATTTTTATAAGATAAATATCCAAATTTCAAATATAATAAACACTTTTTTTTCCTAACATCTTCTGACTGCGGGACACCAAAGATGTGCAAGTGGAAGATTGAATATGTATGCGTCGCACGCACACCTCTGGGAAATGTAGGAGCAAAGGAAACAAAGTTTCCTTAAATTTGAGAAGGAAACCAGTCTCCTCTTGACTCATTTCAAAATCCTCCAAGGTTTTTTCTCATTTTGTGCATGAACTACAACATCCGCCTCCACGTCTTCCGATGTCCCACAGTCAGCAGAAGTGAGAAAAAAAAGTTCTGGTAAGGTGATTCAAACATTCAGACACAGCCTTAAAGAAAATCATGAATGCTTGAATTGCTAAATGTGGAATTTGCTTAACAAAACACTTTGTTCTTGATGCATCAGTGCATATCAGTATTTTACGATGGGCATAGTGCCAAATATTTTGCAATAAAACATTCAACAATGTGGAATTATTTCAAACACTATCAGATCTCAAAATAGTTCAGTTTGATTGAATTTGAACATGGATCCATCTTATGGCTCTTTTTTTATTTCTAACATTTATTGTGTATGCTTGTTCAAAAAAAGAAATTATAAAGGTAATAAGCATTTGGAGATGATAGATATGAAGATATGTATATAGTATAAGGCTATTACTTTACACTACTTGAACTCCTGTCAATGCCCAGTTCACAGTTAAAGTCATTTTCTCAACCAAAAAATGTTCTTGGGACAGTTATGCAAATTTGATTGTATGGAATACAAGTGCTACAAGCTTTTTTACTTTGCGAAGTATACTTTATTTAGTGAAGTATTAGGCCTATAGTTCAAGAGCACTTTTAAAGAACTGTTTAAAAACTGTTATTTTTCAATATGTCTTTAATGCAAAACCATTGATCTTTATTTACAGAACAATTATAATATGAACTTTGTACCATTTTAGAGAGAGTTTCATCGTCTTGACTATCATAACCGAACGCAACGTGCAGTTTGAATGCTGAGTGGAGGATTACCAACAGCTGCAGCGAAGAGAATAGTTTGTGAAATTGAATACAGCAACTGAAATATTCACCTGAACCTCACATTAAACTATGGAACGGTCTCAGAACACTTTAAATACAGTGCACAAAAACTTTATGGTGCTTTATAATGTGCCTTTCGTGGGGCTCAACAATAACATGGTGTGTATACACAATATCAGATTTTCGATCCTGCAGAAAATCGCAGCATTGGAGCAATACAGAGTATTTGTCCTAAAGCAAACAATAATAAATAAAAAACATTTTGCCGAACAGCATCAGTCAAGACTGACTGGGATAATGTAGAGTGAGTAGTTTAAATCTAGGTCTACATCCACAAAGATATAATCTTAACTATCAGCAGAATTTTCAGACTAACGAGTATTGGATAACGCAGTTGGACTGCTAGCTCAACCAATGTTGTGTGCTTGGGATAGGACCACCTGTTTTTTGATCAACTGAAGTTGGGATGCCAAGTCATATTTCTGCTAATCCATTTGGAACTAGTGTTGCAGAGTTTACACTGCTGTTCATAGTAAAACTGATAAACTGTAGTTCATGCGTTCAGTGAAAAAGCTTCAAACTAATATCCTTTTCGTATTCACAGACACCTGAAGTCCTTATGCATACCAGCTGTGAAGGTGCACCATGAATTGTGAAGAGCAGGGCATGGGGAGAGTAGTCCATTCCTGGGCCAGATTTGCCCCAGCTGGACAAACTGCCCTCGAAGAGGCCCTGAGGGTCTTTAACCCCATGGCCAGGGACCTGTCGGACACCGAGAGACAAATGGTGTCCTTTCTTCAAGAGCTGAGGAAGGAGGGAGCCAAGCCTGTGATTTTGAGGAGCAAAGATGTGTATGGATACACGTCTTGCACCACAGAGCCAATTACTTCCAGGATTGGCAGCAAGGTTCAGAGAGTGTCGAAACCTTCCAAGAAGAAAGGGCGGAAGGTTTTGAGCAAGACCAAGGATGTGAATTATGCGATGCTAAGTAGAGCAGCAAAGACTATTCTCCAAAACCAACCCAAGATCCTGCTTACCAATCTCTCGGTGGACACTCTTAAGCAGAATGTTGCATCGACAATGCTAAATAAACATTCTGTTCAAGCACAGCAGTGCCTCAAGCTAACAAACATAAAGGGGTTGACCGGAGGCCACACTGCAAGGTTGCAAATTCACTTTGGTGCAGATTCAAAAAGTGCCCCAAGTTTTGCTCTGGGAAGGCCACCGGATCTCTCGGGAATTCCTCACTCACCAACCGAAAATGGCAGTCAGACCTCAAATGTAGTTGCCTTGGATAACAAACATGTTTTGTCGTGTCCGTTCAAAGTAGAAGATGCCCTGATTGGAGACTCTGCCCCAGTCGTCTGTCAGAATGGGTTCGGTCTTAAAGATGGTAGCATTTATAAAAAGATGGAAACTGTATCAGGTAAACCTGATGTGATGACCAGTGGTCTGGACAGTGGTTCAGTGAGGAGACTCCGTTTCCAAAGCTATAACTGGTCCCAGTCAGCACTCACCAATGGCCAAGACGTTTCTAGATTTAATGGCAATGGTCTTGAATGGAAGGTTATAAAAGTAGATGATTCAGTCACGGATGAGGAGGTGAGGAGAAAGGCACAGAAAATCTTGCAAGTTAACTTGTCGCCTGTGATACAGATCCATCCCCTTGTTGACTCTGTATAGACCCTTGCTGCAGATTTTTTGTTTCATTTCCTTTTTTTTCCTTTTTTTTTTTTCTTGTTTCACAGAGTTGCATTTTCTGGAAACAAACCCAAGGTTATCTCTGGATTGGGAGCATTGCAGTTACCTCCAAATTTTCCATTGTTGTCAAGTAGTTACTGACATCATAATCCAAAGATGGGATACTTTTTTCTGCTCTCACAGTATTTTGTTTCCTCAACACATCCCAACCTACCTTTTATTTTGTGTATTTTTATCTAACTTCTGAAGGATTGGACTGATGAGCAAAACCTTATTTATGACTATGCAGTTCCCAGAATGCTCCTTTTGTTGGAAAAATGGGCATGGACTGCTGTCTTACTGGATCATGGGAACAGACTGAAATTGTAGAGTGATTTATTACATGCTACTGCTTGAAAAGACAATGATAGCCTAACCTAATTTGGTATTTATGGCTTTCTTCGTCCTTGGATCCTGCTGATGTCTATGTCACCCAGGTTTTTTGACATCACCAGTTTTGTAATATGTTAGTCTGCTGGCATAGACTGCATATGACACTTTTGTTTAGACTCTAACATGTTCAAATTGGGGGCACTTTTTACACATTAATTTAATTTCAGGGCAAAATAAATGGCCTTATTCTTTGAGATGAGTTGAATATAACTGAATCTTTGTACGCTTTCCTTCTCGATGTACTTGTTTCTTTCTGCACTCCACTTTTCATAAATTCCTCTGTTTCTTTTAATGTGCCAATCCTAGTTTTTCATGATTTTACAGTTTTGTTGGTACCATGACCACAAAGAATTGCAAAAAAAAAATTCTTAGTTTTCAGAGTTCTCAGAATCCCGTCAAGCAGTGGACTTGCTTGTCCATTGGTTGAACGTACCTCAAACACTTGAACAAGAAAATGCTGTCCTCATCAGTCCTGCAGTTAATTATGTATATTGCTCATTCCATGCATCCGTTAGTTGTTCAGTCCTTGTTTTTGTTTAACGATTTGTGGCGCCTTGACGTGGCAATCTTGATCGCCTTCTACACATTTAACTAAATTCTGAAAATTACAAACTGATCTTCAAAAGGGTGGTGTTGATGCAGCGATTTCTGAAGGAAGCAAATTGGAAAAGAAAAACTTAATTTAGGTTGTTTGCTAAATCTCCCCAAGATGTTTTACTAAGGTCAATGTTCTGCCTCACCAGGTTCCATTTGTTGATGGTGATACATGTGCATAGAGCAATCATTTTAAGGCACAACAGGATGGATGCTTGCTTTTTGTGCACAAGAGGTACACATATGTGAGATTTAAGTAAGCGTTTAACAAGCCTTAAGGCCTTTGGTTCATAAATTTAAAACAAAAAAATCAAACTAATGTAGATTATGGCAATGCAGCAGTCTATTTATCATTTAATTTTTTATTTATATACATTTAAGTTTAGAGTTAACCAGCATATGGGTTCCATTTGAGAAAAAAAAACAAAAAAAAAAACTTTTGTCCACACACAAAATACAAGCCGATTTTGTTTTCCTGTTAATCAATTTTTATTTTCATCCAGTTGAATCCGTGACACTCAAAAGCTGTAAATGTCAGTGTTGTATCTTTAGTTACTGTTATCACGTTGTGGATTAAAATATGTTTGAGAAGTGTTTGGTGTGGATTACTGGAGTCTCAGAGTTTCCTTTTTTAAAATGAACAAGTAAGATTATTGGTGAGCAAAGAAATTTTCTCAAAGACGTCTATGTTAGCTGTTGAGGCGTGGACAGTGATCTTGAGAGCAATTCAATTCCATTTCAGAATTGGGGATACTGTTCTAAAATCTCACCGGATAAGCCATGTTCAAAGCTGTTTAGAATTAGCTTATATAAACATCAGCAAACTGCACTAATTCAAATTTATATTATTATGCCATGTTGCTTGGTAACTGTAAATTACTTACTGTTTGGCTAATAAACTCGCCAGATGTTATTTAGCAGATGAATTGCTTATTGTGATAATTACTGTAAGTATATTTAATTTTTTATTGAACACTGTGTTTGCCATATTAATGTTGCTTCCTATAATTAAAAGGGGTTTTAGGGACTGTTTAATGTGCCGTACAGCATTTCTTAAGCATTAAATAATCCAACCCATATAAATATCTATAAATATTTTAATCCATTTTCTTCAACCAAAATGTGTAATGTTTTTTGGCACTCGATGGCCAGAAAAAAAAGAGAGAAAACCATTAAAACTCAAAGACAATTCAATTTATGCAATACTTTTGATTTTTCTGTAATCTGTCTTTTGCAGTAATGTTCCAACTCCAACTTTGCTGCTTTTCTAGTGCTTTTATGGAAAGCTGCACCAGGATTTTTCTGCGCTTTGCCCAACCCTTTTCAAGTCTTCCACCCAAGCAAAAGAGAAGCATCCCTAAAACATAAGTTGCCACCACCATTCTTTTCACAAAACCAAACCAACCAATGTAGATCTTACCATCAAGGTTATATGTTTTTAAAAGTCTGGTCTCCTCGCACAGTTTCAACATTTCAGTAACTCTAATTGTTTGGCTTGAACAGCAAACTGTTGAAAATCTCTCATACCATTGGACAAATTCCAGCCAGGAATTGGTATGTTATAACAAAAGCTTTCTTTTATGTTAATAGAATGGGTGGGGCATTGTTAAGCTGTGCACCATTTCAACCATCTGTCATGGAGGACTGCTGTTTCTTTGACGTTGCCATAGGCCTCTTGTTGGCCTGTATTTCCCTGCCTTTTCTGGTCTGGGCATGTGAATTTGGAGAAATGCCAGTCTGGACAGATTAAAACAAAGCTGCAAGAATCAATAATTGAGGTTTACTGTACGGCCTTATTTTTTACATTGAGAAATATAAAATAATTGGAATGATATGAGGAACGCTGTTTGATGGCCCATCAAGTATGCTTTGTCTCAATTTCAAATGTACATGTAACACATAATTACATATTTTATCCAGTTCCCTGAAGTCAAAAATGCCCACCAAATTTTGGCAAATATTGATAATCAACTGAATTTGTTGGTGGGTAAATTTTGCAAACAGTCCCAGAGTTTTAGCACCATATTGGCACAAACAAATGGCCAAGCCCCACCCAATCTTTTTGGTATTCTCAAGGTGAACCTTTCCTTGGGTGTACCAAAGCTTATGAAAATAAGTAATTCTGTTCAAGAGTTATAGCCAAAAAAGTAGCCACACCTGATAACGTATGTAGTGTGATTCAATCTTCCTGCTCTGGTTTCATTACAATCTGGCAACCAGCTTTGAACAAACTGCATGATTTCCCCCCCCAAACTGGTTAAGCACAAATTTGTTCTCTGCAGTTAATTGATCAACTCAACACCCATCAATAAAAAGGACTTTGGATGAATCTGAACAGTAATACTAGAATAGGGTTAACTTTAGGTTTAGTGATATTTATTTCAATATTGAGTCCATAATCAGTGCTGATTGACCAATGAAATCTTTAGAATTATCTGTTGGGTGGGTTTGTGCTGGTTTGGGTGAAAAAAATATTAATTTTCAAAAGTAGCTTTTGCAAAAAACAAAAAGTGACCCAATGATTTCAATGACATTAAACCCTTATGTTCCCAAATGGGATGAAACCGTTAAGGAGCATTTTCATTATACAAAGTTTCCTATCTCTATGGCTGGTCTGATAAAATAATGGACGCTTCAGTCCTAAATTTATGATTTCTTTTTTTTACATTTTACGGTTTACAAAAAAAAATAGGGGGGGCGGCCCAGCTTTTAATACATTTTTTAATTTGTGGCCGCAATAAATTTATTATTTTATGCATATCATGTGTAGTAATTTCTTTCTCCCTAATGTCTAATTTCTCCGTCATTTCTTGTTTGCGTTTATATTTTTTTTTTGCACTCCGCAGCTGCCGTAGACTACTACGCCATCATTTATTTACGTCGCGGCAAAAAAAGAAAAAGAAAGTAAACAATGTGAGAGGTTACTATAGCGGCTATCTACGTGATAATTAAAGATGGACAAATATAAACATAAAAGTGGGGCCTTAAAGAGAAAAGAGAAGGTGGAAAAGTTAGTCACGACACAAAAACTACCCAAAAATAGACCGTTTTTCTTGCCGACCTAACGTAAGTGCGAAGGACAACAACAACGTCGAAGGTGAGAGGGAAGTTTTGTCAGCTAATAGCAGTTGCACGTCTTTGGATGAGAACAACAATGCATCTGACAGTTTGATGAGGTGCAGAGAGTCGAGGAACGAAGAAGCAGTCGCAGACGAGCCAAAAGCTGGATATTCGGTGGGAAATATGTCAAAAAATGTGCGGAGTACCATGTCGCAAAACAAACTGTCGGCACGGGCAATTCTCTCCATCGAGAATGCACGAAGCCGTGAATGAATCACCACGTTCATCGTGGATGAATTTGCCGAAAGAAAGGCCCGGAGAATGCAACTAAAATGAGTGAGTAGTTTTGTGTTTGTACATTTTTGGCCGCCGTGCCAAGATCAGTAGTTTTTTTTTGCACACTTGGCATCCCACTCGAAGGGGGGCTATAAGGGTGCCCGTAATTTTTTATTTATTTATTTATTTGCATATGAGCCCGGGACTGACTTGCTACGCCACTGAATATTACCAAGCCACAAACCATCCTAAAATGGCTGTTACCGGCAATATGCCTCAGAATATAAACATTTTAGAAACATATGATGATAATTTGCTTTTAAAAAGGTATCACCTTCGGTTTTGGAGCTTATCCCAACTCCAAACTTTTCTTTTTTTTATATCCTTGCTTTCATTAACCAACTGGGCAAGAAGTAACAGCTGTTCTTGTCTCCAGTTTGGTTTTCTCTTACGTTTGCTTGCCTTACTATGGGCCACGATTATTCTACTCTGTCAATTAAAAGGCTGTTCATATGCATATTCACAAATTCTGAGAAGCACACATGTAATAAGAGACTGACAATTAGCTGAGCATATACTTGTTTAATTAGTGACAGGTAGCGTGCATTTTAAAGTCTTTATTTGAATGTGGCGATTAAGCAGTTTTATTTTTGAATATGGCAACATAATATTGTGTTTTCAATATTTCTATGAATAAATCTCTAGCAGAGGCTAACAGCCAATCACTGTGTGCATAGTTGAATAGCATCATCCATTGCAATGAGGTCAACCCCGCCCCTCCCCTTAGCTTAAGACCTCTCTATAATCCTTAGTAAATTTGTTTCGGCAGCTTTGTGAACAAGTTTTAAGAGAAAACTCTTAACTAAATCTTTTACTGCCACTAAGGAGAACTCTTAGTGGTGAGATAAAATGTTTTGTGAATACAGGGCTAGATTGCTGAATTATTGAAAGGACAGCAACTTCTTTTTGGAGCAGACGTATGCCTTTCGGTGTTTCGAAGGCCTTTGGGATGTCTGTTCTGGGCATGTGGTTTTGGTGGATGGCCAGTTTCTGCCACATTCATGGAAACTGAAGGCGAATGTAATAATAACAGTAAGACACTGTAAAAACAAATGTGATTTATCTATTTATCATGTAATTTGCATGATGTGTTTAAAAAGAAAAAAAAAAACTGGCCAAAGACGCGTTTTGATTTATCTCGTCCAAAGTAAGCAAATTCTTCTTCAACACCTGACCCCCTCCCCACATTTACTTCGAAGTTTTTATCTCTTAAAGAGAAGCACCACACGCCATCTTGTCTACGTTGTAGTCTCCTACTTTCATAAATTTCAAAGCAAACACAATGAAAGGTGTGACATGACATTTATGTGTGATCTCGAAAGCCTCTCTTTCTAGAGTGGGGATGGGTGTCATGCTTTGTTGCGAACGAGCGCGATGAAAATGGGGGATGGGAGATGAGTGGAACTAGAAAGATGGTGGAGGAAAGCCCAGCTGTGAATTCACTGCAGTCCTCATTAGCCCTGGGTCCTAAAGTCCCCAGGCTAATTACCAAATCTCTCAAATTAACAGAAAATGTACCCAAAAACTGTTTTTACAGTCTTACATCGCCACAATCCATTTTAAGAACTTTATGAAGCTGTTCTGTTCTATCAAAAAGCTTCCTGTATGAGGCCTTCAATGATCGATGGACTAAATTACCACTACGGTATTTGCAAGGCAGCAGTGCATTAATTTTAATCAAACGTATCATCCCCACAATTAATCAACCTCTAGATTTTCTCTGTGACTTTAATAATGAATTCAGCTTGAGCTGCTTAACATACAGTACACATTTCTGTAAGTATTTCCATTGTAGTTTGTTTTTATCGGTTTCTGTTTTTTTGTAACTGTTATACTTAAAGAGAAATGAATACTAACATTTTAAAATCTCTCATTCACTGATGTGTTTGGAATTCATAATCAAACCATTGATCATGATTGGTCTGCTTTCTGAATTCATATAAATATTCATTTGTGATTTTTCTTGTCTTTCAAGCGATTGTCAAACGTGTAAATGTAATTTTAATTTACGCAGAGCTAGAGCCTTGAATGTGCGCCTACCTTAGTTAAAACATGAAGAAAAAAATTCATTTGAGCAGAAAATATTTTTCATAAAAAGACCTGAAATTCCATAAATTTTTCTTATTTGATCGGCTTTGCCTTTTCCAGTCCATAGTAATTAAAAATCAACAGTGTTGTTTTCCTGTCAAGGAGTATGAACAGGTGGTCGTTTTCACATGTCTCCCGCTTGCCTTAAGCTTCAGTCGTCTTTAATATCAAATAAGACAAAAATACCCTTCTATTATTTCGACGAGACCTTTGGGATTATGCATTGCAGCTGGAGACATTAATTAGACCCAAGGTTTTAGTCCCTGGACAGCAGATTTCCTTTCGGATTGGCCAAGAAGAAAACCCTTTCGAAAACAACAGGTAAACTAACAAATGCACCCAATGTTTTTTAGGATATGTTTTTATTGAACTGAAGGTACTATGGTAGGCTGATGTTGACATAATTAGGGCATTAAAGTCTTTTATTTTTAGGTTTAACCATATTCAAATGTGTTGAGGCCACCTCCTCCAGCCAGGCTCTCCAGCTGACTGCTGGTAATGAAAGGAAGAGGAGTTCGGCACTGCTGTCTGTGCTAGTCCATGAGGTTGGATGTGTCTGTAGCAGCTGAATCCTGAAATACAGAAATATCAGTTAGGACAACTGTACGTAGAAATGCATGTAGTTAACATTACAATCACACAGAAGGACGTTTTTACCCCAAATGGCTCTGTAAACGCCCTGTAGCCGCTGTATAAAGGGTTTGGGATGGATACTAAAGCAGGGTTTCCACCACCTTTTGTGGAAGCACCATCTTCATCATCATTCTGTTCAATGAGGCATAAGACATTGATTAATCTTTGAAAGTGGATTTTTATGCATCACAAATTAAACGTTATTAAGGTTTCTGCGTTTGAAATATAAAGTTGCATTATAAAGACGATAAAGACTTTGTAAATGGAAAATGAAGGTTTTGTGATTGATAGATAGATAGACAGATATATAGATAGATTCTTTGTTTAGTCAACAAATATCGGAAGCTCCATTACATGAACATACCTTAAAATACTGGAAACGAAAGGCGTCGTTCTTGTGCTTGAGGACATAGTATGCGAGCCCTGCGACAATGGCAACAATTGCGAAGACAATCAGCACAGTCGTGACTGCGACACTGCTGGACTGCGAGATTGGAAGAATTGGCGGCACCTAAAAATTAGAGAACACCATTGATGACTTAAAAAAAATTTGGTCCAATTCTAGGTCCAGATTTTGGCAAAGCGTGGCTGTCTATGGCTTCTGCTTTGAAAAGACTGGATTGGACATTCATGTTAGTCAAACAGGATGTTGACTTGCTTTATCTAGTCCAGTGAGTCATAGTTGAGCAAAAATTCTTTTCAATGTAGTCACTGCTCAACAGAAGGCATGGGAGTGTGCTTTCTATCTGAAAACTGCTGCTATAATTCATTGGTGTTAATGCAACTCCCCATGAAATTTTCTAAGAAATTCTGCTTGTACATCCATTGAGTGGTTCTCCAATATTCTTCACTGTACTACTACAAAAGCATCCACTTACTGGAAGAGGAGGAGCTCTGAAAGGCCCATCAATGACGTGGATCAGACCATTGATTGCTGGAATGTTCCAGGCCAATATGACCTTCTTATTCACCAGTTTTTGGGGTTGAGAGTCCTGTGAAACCAATGAAATAGACAGTTTGCTTGACAATGTACAAGAAATGTGGCCTGAGCGGTGTGAAGCTGTTGGGGTTTGCTTACCTCAGCCTGACCGGTGGAATTGGACGGAATCGTCACAACTAGATCAGAGCCCAGACGGGACGGGATCACAGTGTTGTGCTTCAGGTCTTCAAAGTAGTGCAGACTATTGATGCTGGATATATGATACAGCAAATCCCTCCATGATAAGGTCTGATAAAGGAAATAAACTGCAAACTCAAGGCCAGCAGAGAAAGAGTGTGTCCAACTGGTTCCTACTCTCTTTGTTAGTTTTCTTCCTCTAAATGTTTATATGAGAATTCATTTTGGCTTGTATTGATAATCACCTTGTTTGCAGAGAAACCGTCGTTATGAGGTACAAAAAGTGTGATGTTCAATGATTTGTCGGACAGGGACTTCAGCAGGTTCTTGCCCTCCTCGCTATCTTCTGCATACTTCAGTAAAGTCTGTGGGAGGAATCCAACAGGAAATGCATCACTCCATTTTTATGAAATCACATGGATGTTCCTCTTTTAAACATTACTTTTTGTGAAATTATATAAAAACATCAATTTATATTGATTTAACTTTAGTTGATTTTCATTGCTTTGTTTTTTCTTCCTTTCTTTAATTCGATTAAAACAAAAAATGTTTTTGGGAATATGTTGTAATTGGTCATTTTAACTTTTTTCCTGTCTCCTCTCTTTCCATCCGGTTAGTTTTTTGCCTTTAACTACAAATCAAGTTCCTTGATGTCAACATCCTGCAAGGAAGTGGCATTATTTTTGGAAGGAAACAACATGACATGGCTACTCACTGTGTAAAACACAGAAAAGTTGAAAGTGGTGGCAACAACTGAGGCCAGGTCTCCATTACAGAATTCCCCGCTTCCAACGTATCCAGGTTTACATTCACAAGATACCTCTGTGTAAGAGAAAAATGGCATTTTTACATCAAGGCTGTTCAGGTACAGTAAAATTTCAAATTCAATAGAATTTCTTGACCGTCATACCATTAATCCGGTAGCAGTACGCATCATATGACCAACTGGCATTGACTGGCTCTTTGTACAGCACAATACCAACATGATTATCGCCGCATTTAGCTGAAGGAAACCGGATCGGATAGCCAGCTTTCTTACCGTCCATCCATCCTACCACACATAGATGCATTCCCAACTGGAACAATAAAAAAAGCTTTATTTTATAATGTAAATTAACCAGCCATTACTCCAGTCTTCGGTGTCACATGATCCTTTAGATATCATTCTCTTATGCTGATTTGCTGCTCAAGAAAAAAATATTTTATTAATTTAGATTTTTCTGTGGGTATTGTGATAATATTTTTTAGGATTCTTTTAACAAATGTTTGGGGAAAAAAGCTTTGTTGAATTTTTCTAACTGGATTTATACTAGAAAAACTGACTAGTGAAAAATCAACGTAAGATTTTATTATTTTTGTTTTTTTTTGTGAATTTATTCCGTGTAAATACAAGATGTGAGCAGCTAAAGTAGAGCTCAAAAGTCACCTGTTGGGCGTCAGAGAGCTGCTTGAATGAAGCAAGAGTGGCTCCCTCGGCCTCGCAAGCTTCCTGTGCTTGGCTGAAGTTCAGTTTATACTTCCCCTCAGATGAGCGCAGATGGAAAACACCCGCCGTTTTTACTGACACGTAAAAAAAAAAGCCTTTATGTTTGAGTACTCAAAATATTATGTTGCTGTCGATTCAATCATTGTGAAGTCGTACTGTGGAAATGAAGATCTTTGCATGTGGCTTTGGGGTCGCAGCCGCCGTTGTCCTCCAGGCAGCGGTCAACAGGGGGCACCACTTTCTCCAAACACTGGATTCCGTTTCCCACATATCCCTCGAGACATTCACAGCGCCTCTCATTCTGCCACAAGGTAAATGGAACACATTTGGTTTATCCAAAACTCTTGTCCGATTACAAAGACAAAAAACAGAAGTTCCACATACAGGTCCAGTGAAAATGCATTCTGCGAAATCGCTGCAACCACCGTTCGCCTCCTCTACACATCGGTTGATGGGCGAGCAGACATGTCCATCTCCAGAGTATCCCGTCTGACAGGAACAGGTAACATTGACACCAGTCTGCGAACAGTCTGCTGCCTCATGGCAGCCTCCGTTATATTCACTGCAAAGATCCGGAGCTAGAAAAACAGACATTTCATAATCAAAATTTATTTTATCCATTTAAAGCATTCATAATAAGACTATTCTGAATTATTATGGATTTTTGTCCTTAGTATTTTTGTCATGTTTTTATTACAAACATGTAAGAATGCTTGAATCAAGATACATTTACCTGCGAAGGAAAAAAGACTTCAATTTGATAATTTTTTCTGAAAAAAATACTTAATATCTTAAAGGAGTTTACGGTGCTCTTCGGTCGTTTTTCAAAAATTTGAATTCGATAACCTTTTTAGTTTTTTTTTTTTTTTTAAAGGTATTTCTACTTCAGTGAAATTGTACAAAACTTGGTAAAAATTTTTGAAAACTGAAAAGGTTCTGATGATGGTCCTGAAAATGGTCTCACTGGAAATTAATGGAAGGGAATTTCACCTGGTGGAAACGTTTGGTACTGCGCCCAAACAAAATCTTTCTGAAAGCTCTTTTTTTTTTATATCAACCTCAAATTTGGAACACAACTTGTTTAGATTTATGGCTTTGAGTTTCTTGCTGTAGTAGAGTTAAACATATTTTGGAAAATGTATTTTTTTATATTAAAATTTAAGATCGTATTTTTGGACATTTATTCATAATATACATTAACGTATTTAACTTGTTTAAATTAAATTAAAGAATTTCACTGCAGCAATTATTTTCTATGTGTCTTATTTCAAAGAGACTAAACTTAACTGTGCTCCGAAGCATTGAAGATTTATGACAGTTTAAGGTAGAAATTGAATTATCAGATCTAGTACCATAAAATTACATCAAAGTAAATTATAGTACAATCATTTTATCCAATGAACGGATTCAACAGCATGGATAACATGCCATAGGGTTCCATGACATAAGCTGTTAAATCTACAGTATGTTGGAGCCAAGGCCACAAGTTTCAGATCTCAAGCAGTTCTCAATTAACATCTTGAGTTCGAACCAGAGCTCTCTCTTCTTTTATATGAATAAAAGTAACAATAGGCTATTTGAATCCGGGACAAACACCTTACAATCAGTAAGTCTAATACAATAGATGTGATTCATAACCCACCTGTGCAGTTGATGCCATTTCCTCCATAGGGCGGCACACACTCGCATTGGTTTGCAGGGAGACAAACTGCATTGATATCACATGCAGGAGAGCAGATCGGCTTGACTTCTGTCAAATAACAGGCAAAGGTAGTGTTTTCACCGTTGAAAAAGGCGGAAATGTTTTCTATGGTTTTCTACAACACTACACATATCTTTGACCGATCCAGTACATTTGATAGAGTTTTCCATGTGAAGCTTGCTCTTACCGATTTTGGATTCGCAGTATTTCCCCGTCCACCCCTCTTGACAGAAACAGCTGCCATCACTGTCCTGGCCGCTGTCACACGTGCCTTTGCTGGTGCAGTTACATGCTGTAAGAAAAGATGGATAAACTGTTCATTATAGTCAGCACAATGTTGAATAAAACTAATACAATAACATTTCAAGCTAAACATTAATACTGATCAGACAATAAATGAAATGTCATTTTAGTCTCATCTTACAGTGCCTGGATGAATGAGAAAATGTGCTGCCCATACATATTTATATATTATATAAATTTATTCCTTATTTATTAATATTACTCACTTTAAAAAAATACTTTTTTTTGTTTACACAGCAAAAAAAAATCTTATTTCATCTACAAGTATTTTGTCTACATCTAAACATCCTTTAAACAAAACAATCTACAAACTGCTTTCAGTGAATGTATCTTAAAGTTATTTTTCTTATCATTTGGCTTTTTAAATTTTTTAGCCCCTCTAGTTTTGCTTGTGCGGTGGTCAAAAATGAAATTTCTTTTCAAATAAAAACACAATATTTTATTTGATTATTTTCATTTTTAATATGTTGTATTTTGGGGGAATTTTATGGTTAAAAAATTATATTTGGAATAATTATGATCCATTCATTAAAAGTTAACAATTTTTTTTTAGCATAAATCTGAAAACTAATTTCCAACTTAAGTTAAAAAGTGAAAACCACAAAAATGTTTAAAGATTCTACTATGAAAAATGCACAAAATAATATTTTTAGATTGGATATGAAATATATATTTTCCAAAATGTATTTAACTCTAAAACTGTGTGAAAATCAAAGGCAAGAATCTACTGTAAACAAGTAGTGTTAGAAATGTGAAGTTATCTAAAAAATCTTTTTAGTAAGATATTTGTTTGAGTGCAGTACCAAAAGTGGCCACAAGACCAAAAATTCACTTCTCATTCATTTCAATGTGGCCATTTTTGAGAGTTACAGGTGTGAGATTTTTTTTTGGACGATTTAACCTTTTCTTATTTTCAAATGTATTATTTTTTATTGTGTTCATACAGCTATTGCCTTTACCAAGTTTATATCCACTCGACGAAGTAAAAAATTCAAAAAGCCAAATTGTAACATTTTTCAGTCAAAAATGGCTGACCATTTATTGAGGTTTAAAGCATAAACCTCAATAAATTTTGTTAGAATAATGTAAAAGCTCAGAAGCAGTGCCAACTATTCACAAATGATCAAAATTGCCTAAATTTAACCATTTCATATCGCAGTCAAAATAGTACCAACCAGTATCTAGATTTTGTCTACTTCCTATGCTAATGTTTACTGGCAGTTTTGTTAATTTTGAACCTGCTTCCTTTATTTGAATAATGCTCTATTTGGATAATTATTCCTACAGTTGCATTGACTGATTTGCCCATTCACTTCGTCTTCACCAACACCCATGGATCAGGAATTGGACTGTTTAGAAACGGGTTACCTGTGCAGTTCGGCCCAAAGTGATTGCTTTCACACAGCTCACAGGCTGTGCCTCTAAAACCCTTGTGACATCTACACGTCCCTGTGCCGGTGTGGTCGTCATCGCAGTCTCCATGTTCTCCACAGGGCGCCTCGAGTCCACCAGGACACACTAAACCACAGGTAAACAGTGTAATACCTGTTGGCTGCATCTTTCCTGTAACGTTCAAGCAAATTCTTGCTCTTTGTGTGTTAAATTCTCACCTTGACAGTCTCTTCCAAAGTGGTTTTTACAGCACTTAACAGACCACGTCATTCTCGTGCAAATCCGATTACAGCCAAGCCAATCTCTGTATGAGTTGTATCCATAACCATACGAGTACAACCCATAATAACTGGGCCGTCTGTACATGTAAGGTGAATACGGCCGTCTACATATGCTAGTTCTGTTCTGTAAAAGAGAAATCAGTCTGGATCAAGGCATGCTATGTTTGTATAAGCAACATAAATAAGTTTTGTTAATGCAACAGAAAAAATAAATAAAAAAGTGTTAACTGCTTTTTAATGCTACAGAACCAACCGACCAACCAACCAAACAAAAAATACATGAGAAACAGTGAATAAAGTGCCGGCTACTAAAGTTTTGTTAATGAATGGAACCACAACTGCACTCACTGTGTCCTCTGACCCGAGGGGACAACGGGGCAGCAAACTGCAGGAGCCACAGAGTCCCTAATGACAAACAACAGTAGAACAACATTAGGAAAGCGCATTTCTTTTAATGTTAAAATCACTTTGAAACAAGTTTGTCGCAGCAGCAGTGGAACTAAACTGAACTGACCAATAACTAGACGATCTCTGAGTATTATTTCGTTATGTTATTATATCTCTTCGAGCGTTAACATTATCTTAGTCTCAAAGTTTTTTTTTTTTACCTTAACCTCCACGCTTTTGAAGTCGTCGCAGCGAGCGCCAATGCTCGGCGGCTCCAGAAGCTGATCAATCCCATGAGCGATTCCTGAATTAAACAACATGTTCCGCACTGTGATTCTGCCATTGTTTCCATTGATTAAGATGTCGCCCTGAAAATCAGTCAATAAGAGGTGAGCAGTTTTACAATCAAATGTCTTTAATATACATCACTAAAACACCAATGAATAAAACAATGCAAATGAATGAATTTTCACTTCACAAAAAAAATAAACATTTTTAAATAAAAGAAAATCCCTATCAAGTCAAATATCTATTAATATTTATAAATTTTCAAATATGATAAATATTGGGGGAAAAAACGTAACTTTTTCACTTTTGAAAACAAATATAATATAAAAAACAAAACAGACAACATCTGGAAATATTGGAGTCAAAATTATTAATTTTTCGTTTATGCCAAAAATCTTTAGGATATTAAGTAAAGATCATGTTCCATGAAGATATTTTGTAAATTGCCAACTGTAAATATATTAAAACTTAATTTTTGATTAGTAACATTAATTTCTAAGAACTTCATTTGGACAACTTGGTGATTTTCTCAGTATCTAGATTTTTTTTCACCCTCAGATTCCATAATTTTCAAATAGCAGTATCTCGGCCAAATACTGGCTGATCCTAACAAACCATCAATGGAAAGATAATTTAATTTGCTTTCAGAAGATGAATTAATCTCAATTTTAAAAAAAAAATTATACTTAAGACTGGTTTTGTGGTCCTGGGTCACATATGGACTCACAAATAATTGTAACCACAGTTATAATACATGATACAAGACTTGTGTATACATTGAACATAACTTTAGAAAGATGTATGATGCATTAAAACAGAGATGTAACAAGGAATCTGCAAATATTATAATGCATTTTACCTTTGGTTACAAGATATAATGCATTATAACACACATTATGAATACCTTTATACTGCATCACACATACAGGCTTAATGTTGTGTTAATATTTTTTTTTCTATGACTAAATAAAAAAATCTATATAGACGACAATATAAAAAACAATGAATAAATCATTAACATTTCACAGGCAAGAAGTTCATAAGGACCTGTAGCTCATTATTCTTCATCAAAATACTTACAATTAAATCTTTGTTGCAACTGAAGGTGAGCTCTGATCCAAACAATGTTTCCATTTTTTTCTCAGCAGTAAGAGCAACCGCAACTACCTGGAAAAATACCAAACCATTTTGTGACCCTTTAGTGATGCTATTAGATGGTAACTTTGATATATAACTTCATTGATTTCAGTTAAATGATTTTCATTTAATTAATGATTCTCGTACCCTCTGGTCGCGGACTATGTGAGCTTTGAGGTAGGCTTGTAGCTTATCACGATGGTCTTCGCTGTACAGCCATTTCTTTCTGTCCTCAGGGAGTTTGTTAAAAACGTCATCTGTTGGCCAGAACATGGTGAATGGATAAAAGGGTTGATGTCGCACCACATGCATCAATTCTGCGTCCTGTTTAGATGAAGAAAACAGCGTTTTTGAAAGATGTTTGAAAGAAAAATGCATATGATCCAAAAATGCTAAACGTACAGCTTAAATATTACCTGTAGGAGCTTGCTGAAGATATTGAAGCCATATTGTTCAGCAGCTGCGGTAATGTTCAACTGCAACATAGAGTTTTACTTTGTGGAATGACATTTATATTACTTTTTTGAACTTGATTACCATTGGTTGAGTTACATACATCAGTGGCGACATCTGCCTTGCGCGTTAGATCGTATGGAAACAGGACCTTGTCTATGAAATGTATGACTCCATCGAAGCACTCAACATCACTGGTGATGATCTTTGTATTGCCATTGATGTACACAACACCCTAAAAGACAAAAGCAGACACTTCAGATAAAGGTCATTGGTCAATTGGATCTGTGTTGTCTTTTATATGTCAAATTATTATATTTCTTCAATTAATCAGTCAGAATACTATAGGCTTTATACCTATATACCATAGGTTACCAATAACATTTATATCAACATCAATAACAGCCATCTTTACCTTGCAAATATGGCACAGAAGCCACATCTGACATTTTACAGTATGTTTAATGATGTTTCATTCTTCTCTAAATTGGAATAATTGTGTTTTCACCCCAATATCTTGAATTTTGGAGGGATTTTTGTCCATTTTGGTGGCATTTTTGCCCTAAGTCATCTCTAAAGGGATAGTTCACCCAAAACCATGAGTTTCTTTCTTCTGCTGAACGCAAAAAAAGATATTCTGAAGATTGTTCGTAACAGTAGCCATTGAATTCCATATTATCTTTTCCATAATATGCAATTCAAAGGCTACCGTCAACTCTTTGATTACCAACATTATTTCAAGCTCAATAAATGAAAGCAACTGAAGTTTGGTACGACTTGAGGTTGAATAAATGATAACAGAATTTTCATTTTTAGGTGAAATATCCCTTTAATTTCTGACTCCGTTTCAGATAAATATACAATATTGAAAATATAAAATGCACTTGAAACATCAAGGACTCACATCTCTAACACTGAAGCGTAATTTATATCCGCTACTCGTGACCACTTCTTTAACAGATTTGAGGTTTGATTCACGCAGTTCTTCACAACTGACAACGTGGTACCGCAGCAGGTCTGAACTGCGACTTGTATTTGTCCACATTTCAACCTGCATAGTCATGACAAGAAATTACACATCAATAGAAAAAGTTATGAAATCAACATGAAATTCCTCAATTCAATTGTTTATGAAATCTCAAAGAGAAAAATGCCTTGGCAAACTTGCAAACATTAGACACAACTTTTTATGTTTTACATATTGCCTACTTTCAACAATCCAATCAAAACTGATATAATATTTATAATGTTAAAATACTTTTGTGTGATTCAGTGCAGCATACCGAGACATTTGCCACATAATCAGCATGAGGAACAAATACAGTGAAAGGGCCTTTACTGTACAGATCTCGGACTCTTGTTACCTATAACATACACATTTTTCTTGTTAATAAATTTCGAATACATCCCGAAATGTGCACATTCTCTCACTAATTTAAATGAACACTTACACCAATATTTCTTCTCATCCATGCTGCCTCAGGCATACGAAGAATCTCCTGCATGAACAATTATAAGATTCGTTTGAAAAGTAGTGGTTGTCTCTCATGTTTTGTCAATCACTATTAATAAACCTAAAATCAATCTTAAATGATACTAACTCTACTAACTGTCCCTGCACACTTAAAACCATCTCCTTTGTAGCCGAAATAGCATGTGCAATTACGTTCCCCATCCCCAAGGTATCTGCAAACAGCATTAACACTGCAGCCGCCATTATCCTGTAATAAAATAAAATAAACATATTTTGCACACAAAAATACCTTATATCAGATGATGATTTAATACAAATATTTGCCATAAAATTAATTGTGATTTCTGTTACCTTCCGACAAGGATTAACTGCCAGACATTTATGGCCTTGAGAAATAAAACCAGGCTTGCATGCACATGCAACCTAGAACAAATGTAATTTTCAACATCTTAATGTTTATTTCATAATGTTAACATTTGCTGTTAAGCATGAACTAAAATAAATGACACAAACCCTGTTTGGTCCAGTTTTCATACATAAAGCATTTCTGTCACATCCTCCATTGTCCACTAAACAGGCATCCATTTCTGTAGTGTAAACACAATTATACAACTTTAATGCAATTTTTTTTTTTTTATTATAATTGAGCGCAGTACATAGCCCTGAGGCACACCCTAAGCAATTTTCATATAGCACAAAAAATCATAATCAAGGCTGATGATAATACTAAACTAACATCAGAGAAACCATAGACAGCAGACTAATACCAACTGCATAACACCACAAGAGAGGAATTAAGATTTTCAATGCTCTACCTGGTCCAAAATGCAGCAGCTACAGTTCTTACTAGAACCAGGAAGTATGACCATATTAGCCCGGTTCTGTCAACACTGCACTGGATCCCTATCTTGCTACTTACTTATAAAGCCCTGAAAAGTTTATCATCTCTGTACTTGAGCGAGCTCTCATTGCATTATAGTTCTTCACTTAAACTTTGATCTCAAAACTCTGGACATGTGATAATACCTAGAATATCAAAAATCAACTGCGGGCAGCAGATCCTTTTCCATTTTAGTGCCCAATCTCTGGAACAATCTACCTATCATTGTTCAGGAGGCAGATACACTCTTGTCAATTTAAATCTAGATTAAAGACTCATCTCTTTAACCTGGCATACACATAATATACTATCAGATTTCTATAATTCAAATCCATTAAAGGATTGTCAGGCTGCATTAATTAGGTCAACCGCAACCAGGAACACTTCCCATAACACCTGATGTACTCAATACATCGTAAGAAGAATGGCATCTACACTAATATTAGTCTCTATGACCGTAGCCAACCAGATCCAGTCCATATCCAGACCAGATGGTGGATCAGTGCCTAGAGACGACCTCTACACCCCTGAACGTCAGCGGAGATCATGTCAACTAGATGAACCCTAGAAGAAGATCCCTGAGCAGACCTCATCGGCTCAAGACCACAAGAAGCAGACGACTACCCTTTTCAATCTGAGGTGTATTGCATCCTGGAATTAAACCATACACTACTGGCCCCCCGACCGACCCTGATTTCTCCCAACGTTTTTCTCTATTTCTGTCACCAATGGAGTTTTGGTTCCTTGCTACTGTTGCCTTTGGTTGATTAAATGGGGACACAATTTCTGGCAACATTGTTGACTTGACTGCACAAACAATATTGGAAGAGAACTGAACTGAGCTGGACAATGACATCACTGAATGAACAATGAACTGGCTTTAACTGATAAACTGACTGTTTTCTACTGTCCTGTGGCATTATCAGCACACATTTCTCCTGTTTAACACTGTTTTGTTGTGTCAGCTGCTTTGACACAATCTGTATAAAGTGCTATACAAATAAAGGTGACTTGATTTGACTTGAGTGCTAAATTTACATAAATGTTGCACAGACGCATTGAGAAATCATTTAAACATCAAATTTATAACACAAATTCCATGAATCTACTGGTCCATGCTAACCATTAAAAAAATTTAAGTAAGTGAATCACACTTTTACCGAGACACACAACCCCATCACCAATGTAGCCAGCTTTACATGTGCAGCTCCTTTCACCAGGCGATGTTTTTGTGCAGTTTGCATTTATGGAACATCCTCCATTATTTGTGGTACATGGGTCAAATTCTATGGAAGACAAATCATTCACAATAAAACAAGGATATTGGGAAACTAAACAGTGTGAATATTGATTTCACTTCCACTGAGAGGGAAAAAACCTTCGATAACAAACTTAGCAAAGAACAACAAACAAACCTTTGCAAAATGTCCCGTTACCCTTAAAACCAGCTATGCAGGAACAAGTTGGATGAGCTCCTGAACCTCCTGAGATACAACTAGAGGAAAAATATTGTATTATAAACTCTGATCAAGGTGTTTAAAAACGTGTCTTATATTTATGTTTTCCATGCTTACTTAGCATTGACATCGCAAACTCCACCACAGGCATCATTGACTACCGCTGAAATTGAGAAACGTTTATTATGTCAAGTGCATGAAAGTGAGAAACATGCTATCTGACATAAAATAAGTTGACCTTAATACTGACCAACAGAGCAGTTCACTCCCTTCCATCCTTTGTAACAAATGCACTGCCCGTTCCCCTCCATACCGTCCAAACATTTGCCATGCTCACAATGGCATTCTGTCAAATAAAAGCCAAGGGTTTGATGAAAAATGCTGCAACAGAATGCCTACAGAACGACAGTAGAATAGAAAATTGCTTGTTGATGTTACCGGACTTGCAGTCTTTTCCATATCTCCCAGGTTCACACATCTCGCAGGCCGTCCCGTGGAAGCCCTCATTACAGAGACACTCCCCACTGCCATAAAGCCCATCCTTGCATTGACCGTTGTTGGAGCACCAGTTATTCACAGTCCCAGGGCATTTGGAGCAATCATGCCCAAAGTATCCCGGACAGCAAGAATGGTCCTAGGAATACATTTACTGTGAGATTTTAATCTGATTCAGCTTGTAAACTGAAGTGTAGCTGCACAGATTGTAGTGTTTATAGTGCAAGAATGGCTTGCATTCTTACTGCTGCCACAAGATTGGTGATTCGTACAAACTTTTATTCTATAGTCTTTCAGATCAACGACTGTCAAGATGGAGCAACAGTTTGAAGGATATCCTGAGCAGCCAGTTAGTTAAACTATCAACATGTTTATAGTCGCCTGAATAATAACAACCGGTTTAACAAGATTTCATTCGATTTGCTTTGAAGGTGTGGATAGAGCCGTGTCAGTTTGAAATCAAGAAAGAATATAATGAATACAACCCGATCCAACGTTGGAATTTTCATTGACAAATGGAAGTAAAAATACCAAAATCATTGAAGAAGAGGAGAAAATGAAGTACCTTAGTTGTTCTCAAACATTCCATGTGACAACCCGGCACATTCAATCTCTTCTTTCCAACTCTTGTCCTGTATATACAATTTGACTTCATATTTTGAGGGAACTTTGGTTGTAGCTGAAGAAACGAGGAGAGGGATACATCATAAAATTCCGTTCACATAAACGTAAAACATCAAAAGGACTATATCATCTTACAGGTTTCTCATTTAAAGCGCATTTCGGTTCAGCTGTACAATCTCCACAGCGACCCTGCAAAGACATCAAATGTTCCTTAAGATCGTCTGTTGCGTCGCTTCAAGATTCACCTTGAAAAATTGTAATGGAAACTTACAGCAACTTTTAAAACCACATCTTTACTGCAGTGGTTCTTGTGGAGATCTAAGACACGTGGGATCCTGAACACTGTGCCATGCCTCGTCTCAATGAAGCGTCCGTCTATAGGTACGTCATTAGCCATTGTCTGGAGTTTAAGACTAGTTAGTCACAACTAATTTCATCTAAGTCTTGTACAGAATACGATATATAGAATAGTTATTGTTGGTTGTGCAATACCTGATTATCAGTGTCCACAAAAAACATGATCTGAGTGCCATTTCCCAAAAACGTGTTTTTAAAAAGTCCATTGCCCAAGTGTTCAGGAAAGAGTTGCTCGCCTACAATTACGTGATATTTCACGATGTCCTGGCTCTGTTGAAAAGAGACGCTTTCATCAATTCGTTTTACAAGTGCGATGTTTCTAGCATCATTTCTAAAAGTTCTACTCACCAGTTGTGTCGAGTTCGTTTTTTTCAGGTACTCCTGTATGGCGCTGTCATTTGGGATAAAAATGGTGTAATCTCTAGTTGGGATCCTGTTTTCCAAGTTGTAGAGCTAAAATAAAAACAGAGACAACTATGCTTATGTAGAAAGATATTCTGTTACTCTTGAAAATATTAAGTATTCAAATATTAAATTCCTAGGCGAAACACACCAGCGCTGTCTGCCTGAAAAGGCTGAAATCTGGCGTGTCGTTCAGGAGCGTCGTCAAACTGGGAGGCGGTGGAGGGAAATCAGATAGAGGAGGTCGAAGAACCTGTAAGCAAATTTGTCAGAAATGTTTCATATATTTTAGAGAACAAGGGGATTGTAATGTTCAAACGGACATCAGTGTTTTTGGTGAAAATAACTGGCAACACAAAAGGCTGCCAAAGGTTTGGTCTGAGAGTGTTTAGGGTGTTGCTATGTTGTTGCTACAGGGTTTTGGATATTTGCTAGATCATTGCAATGCAGTTTCTAAGGTGTTCTGTATATTTTAAGGGCATTGCTATATAGCTACTAGGATGCTGCCATGCATTTGCTCAGGTGCTCGAACTGCGTTTAAGGCATTGCTATGCTACTGCTAGGGTGTGCTCTGTTGTTGCAAGGGTGTTGCATTGCAGGTATTATGTTCTAAGTGTATTTGGGGTGTTGCGATTTTTTTGCTAAGATATTCTGGGTGTTGCTATGCAGTTAATCTGGTCTTTAGACATATCTTGGTTCCCTCCTTTCATGCAACTCCAATAAACATTCTAATTTATTGCAAATTCATAACACAAAGTTAACTTTTTAGTTGCAATAATCTGTGTGTTCAATTAAATTACCGTGTCAATGATGTGAATGCACCCATTTATCGCCTTGAGATCTGGAGCGAGGATGGTAGCATTGCCGATCATAAGCTGCTGGGGACACGAGGGTTAACAGGTCACATCAGAGGTTAAAGATGACCAATTTAAGGTGTTAACTAATTCAAGTGGTGAGTTTTGTGTTACAGCTACCCTGCCGTTGCTTTTGACCTCCCATTTAGTCTTTCCTAGGGTCTGGACTGTTTTACCAACCAGCTTCTGTAAGTCTTCAGAGGTGTATATGCCATCTAAAAAATGAACCCTAGACAGAAATTGCACACGGAAAATGCATTTATTTCATTTTTCAAACATCAGCAATCAGTTCTCAATGTCGATCCCAACACTTACTGCAGAAGGTGAGGAAGCATGTAATAATCGAACCAAATCGACGACTCCGAATCGCTGAGGTTTCTGAAAGCAGCTATAGATGGAACCAAAGCCGTGACTCTGCTGTCGCTGTCAATCACCCTGTGCCTCTGCAGATCAACACACAAATCTTGTATAGTAATATATTCACATGCTGTTGCAAACGGAGTAATACTTGTTTAAATGTTCACATGATGTTGCGACAACATTATTGTAAATTGAATAATTGAAAAGATGAACTTACTTGAAGGAAGCGGTTGAAATTATAAAACTCTGAGTTTCCATCTAGCTCCTGAGAATAAAAAAAAGATGAATAAGTTTTCGATTTTAAATACTCATTTTTATCGAAATCAATTTTTAGGAGAAAATCTATTGTGAATGTGTCCATATAGAGTATGTTGAATTCAGATGGTTTTTTTTTTTTTTTTTTAACTTGAAGAATAAGGTATTATAGTTATGTGTTGATCTTTTATTGTTAATTTAAAATTCTGTTATTGATAGCTGATTCATCACAATTAAATGAACGCATAAATGCGTAATCTTACCATAAGCATGTTTCCATAACACGTGATTCCATCGCCTTTGTATTCGCTTGGGCACACACATTCACGTACTCCTGGGCTCTTTAATTTACATGTGGCCTGGACACATTATCAAACAGTTATGCCTCATTGCACGCTACAAAAAACATCCTAGGCTTGAATATAACTTCAGCTGAATCTCTCCAGCTTCCATATTTTGACAGATTGTTCAGACATGTAGAGATTTATTTAACAGATAAATCTGCAAGCATGAAATACAGACCAGAGAATGGCAGCCTCCGTTATTTGACATGCAGGGGTTGACAGTTTTGCAGACGATGCCATCTCCCATGTAGCCTTTCCTGCAGCTACATTCATTCTGAACAGAGAAATAAGTTGAACAAGACTCAGTTCTGGGTATGCAATATTCATTTATAGCTAAGTTCTTGGATGGGTTTTATACAAATATTAATTTGGTCTCAGATTTTCTCTTAAAATTTCTTTAAAGAAATGCAAACTTTCATAAATATCTCAGTATAATTTTAATTTAATATATCATTAATCTCTGGCTATTGATCTGGCTATTGATTGAACTGATTTTGGCATTTTGGCAACTATATGAAAAGTTTGAGATTTTTGAGATGTCTAGTATTATGTTAAAATTGTGAGTACAGTTGTTGTGTTCCAGATAATCTTTTTTAATGTGAATATTGCAAACAGTACTTTTTTTCTAAATAAGTTTTTGGTAGTTTTGTGCACTTTCCTGAAGCTCAAACATGAGATCATGGGTTAAAGCCAAATCCACAGGCAAGAAGTGATGAAAAATAACAAAAGCATAAATGTAAAGACCCTCAGATTGTAGTTGTGAAACTGACATAACAATATACGTTTTTTATTAATTCTGTGCACCTGCTTTTAAAAATTAAATTTGTTGGTCAAACAGACTTCATAACTGCAATAGAAATACAACACAAATATGTTTTTAGTTCAAATTGACCCAGAACATGAGATAAGGGCTAGAGAAGACACGAGTGAAACTCCAACATGCAAAAGCCTTTCAACAGGAGCTTCATTTAATCTCAATGGTGTCTAGGAAAAACAATGGAGATATTATACTGGTTAGTTATATCTTCACAGCTTGTCCAATATTACCTGTCCTGGTCCGGTGACTCTGCATTCTGCATTTTCATGACATCCACCACGACTCTCGCTCAAGCAGTTATTGATTCCCACACACAAACGTCCATCACCTGTCCATCCTTCCATACAAGCACAATTCACCATTCCTGCACTGTACATGCATCTGGCCTATAAAACACACACACACACACAAACCCTGAGGCGAGCTCAACATGAGCTTATCATAGTATCATATATCATAGAAAGGAATTATAAAGTCTGACAGATTCTAGCAAATTGGTTCATTCTGCTAAATTAGGCAGACATTGCTAAATGCAAACCACTGGAAAAGGGAACATTTGTTTTACATTGACATCGCAGCCTCCTCTCTGCGGTTGGAGGCAGGGATCGGTTTTAATGCAGGTGTAGCCGTCTCCTTCATATCCAGGCAGACAAACACACCTATAGCACAATGCATGATAGATCAATAACATGCCAAAGATTAACAAGTCCGCACATAAACTCCATTACTAACATGCTTGCTTCAAAAGGGCACTGCAGTAAAAGTATTGGGCTCTTAAAAAAAAAAAAAAGATATTTGCAAAAAAAAATAATATTGTATAAATAAAATCAAATAAACCTGACTGTATAAAGAAATAAAATAAAATAATAAAACTGATTGTGAAAAGTAATGGAAACGAAATACCTGATTGCAGTCTAAAATAAAATATTGAGTATAAATATTGGGTTATATAAAAAAAAAAAACCTGCCAAATATTTGCTGAATTGATAAATGGTAAACAAATGGTTAATTAAACCAATGATAAATATATATATATAGATATATATTAGGGATGTCAACGATTAATCGATGATCGATTAATTGTCGATAAGAGATGCAATCGATTAAGGCTATCGATGGTCGGTTAACCGATTCAGTGTTGGGCTGCGTGCGGCTCATGCGCACTCAACACGTGCGAGCGGCTGTGAGTGACGGTGACGATATATAAAAGCATCATCATTCATTCACAATGTACAAATTAAGCTTTTAATGTGATTTAAACTTTAAAGTACATTAAAATAGAAACAACATAAACGTTCTTCAACATTAAATGCAATAGAAATGTAGTTACTAATCATTTCATCAGATAACTGTTTTATATCGTGCGCTTTGCAGGGCTGCGGGACACAGTGACAGGACAGGTAGTCTATTCATTCCTACAACTTGTTAATTCATTGCTACGAATTATTAATGTGGCAATTGTCCATGTTTCATTAATTTTGTTCCCTAAATAACCCATGATTTAAGTGAAATAAGGGAACAAATTAATAAATCGAACGAATTCTTAATTCATGAAATCTTTAATTTCCCTTCCCATGTTTACCACAGTAAGAGATGCGAAAACAGTTATTAAAAGCGAAAGATAATAAAATAAACCTTTTTTTTTTTTTTAAATAGGCTATGCGAAATATATCCGACTTAAATAGGCTAATTAAGATTAACGGATTTAAAACAGAAGTGTGGGCACACCATAAGTTCACAAAAAAAAAAAAAAAAAAGGATGACAACGCATTCTGTTTGTTTGCTTTATTTTACAAGAGCACAAATCTTCTGTTTTTATTGTGAGTGTGCACAAATGAAAGTAAACACTTTTGCGGAAAATATATATATTTTTTAATGTCTCAGCTGTTTCGATCGCCCCGGAGCCTGCTGCACACGTATATTCTAGCGATTCAAAGTTACATCGCAGTCTGTTCATTATCAAAATAAAATGTCAACTAAACATTAAAAGCAGTGTTGGGTGTAACGCGTTACAAAGTAACGCGTTACTGTAATAATATTACTTTTTTCAGTAACTAGTAGTGTAAGGCATTACTCGTCTGAAAATGGTAATATTATTACAGTTTTCCCAAGCTAGTTACTTGCGTTACATTTGCCAGTAGCACCTTCATCACACACACAAGGCACACAACACAGAGAACAGAAGGGAAGGGAAGGAGGGCGTGAATGGAACAGTGATTGGTCTGGGTTTGGCACGAGGTATCATTTACCATCACTGATTGGTCGACAGCCGGCAGCAGAGCGGCACGCTCAGACAGATGGGGAAAAATGGAAGCGTCAACAATGGCAAGCTCTTTTTCAGAGGAAGGTTCCCAGCAACAGAAAGCTAGTTTCGACGGGTGGAGATTCAGTAATTATTTTGTAGGAGTGCTCCGATCACGATCGGCCGCTCGTTAATGCGCATCTCAGTAAAGCCGGTTCTCTAATCAGCGGTTTATTCCATCAGGTGCGTGAACCATATGTTCATACAACCGTGCCAATAAACGCTGAAAATGAACTGGATTTGCGCATCTTCTCAGTTAATAACGGCTCTGTGTAGTAACAGCTGCTCTATGTGAAATCACGCACCTGATGGAATTAACCGCTGATTAGAGAACAGGTGTACTGACGAGCAGTAATATAAGTGAGTTGTGTAAACAGTGATTTATGTGACTTCAATTATTTCTTATTAAACTGAAATCGAAAAGTAAAAAGTATTTTTTGGAAAAACCACATCCTAGTGTTAGTCTTCATATGCTGATGAATAGTGTTAACACGGATATAGAAAAATAAGGAGTGCAAGAGATTGATTCCTAATGTCAGTTTATTTTTAATTAATACTATAGTAGTTCGGTTCCCTTTACATCTTTAACTACCCGTTAATTTATCAATTGAATGGGTGACCTATCCTCATTAATAGAGCAAACATTTGTCCCCCCTGAGAGAATTGGCAGGAGCCGCCACTGATAAAGACCCTAAAGAACACTCCTCCTTTGTATGTTCTCCCTCCATCTGATGCATCTCAGGCAATCATAGAGTAATTAAGAAAAAAAGATGTAACTAGTAATATAACTAGTAATATAACTAGTTACTTTCTCCAGGGAGTAATAAAGTAAAGTAAGGCATTACTATTTTTGAGAGTAATATGTAATATGTAATATATTACTTTTTTGAGTAACTAGCCCCAACACTGATTAAAAGGTTACACTGGTCAGTTTAAATAGACCGTAGTATACCGGTCCTCTCTGCTGTTCCAAGGACGTTTTTGCTCATATGAAGAGGATCATCTTTTCCGTCTATATGCGAATGCGTGTTAAGTACAAGCCTAGTTTACATTATAAATAATAGTTTAACATTCAAATACATTGCGAATATGGAAACATTTCGATTTGTGCCGAATGAGACATGAGCAATAACCTCCAAATAAATCTAGCCAAAGCCGCGCTCGCACATCCTCGTGTGCACGCATGCACTGTCACGATCTAATGCGCTGTATGCCGGATTTTTAAAAATCTGACATTTTCTAGGACAGAATCCAGCAGGATCAAATTAATGTGAGCAACTGTGTTTTGGTGCAGCGGCGCCGATGTATTTCACTTAATGTGCAGCGCAGTCACACGCGCTCCACATTTCGGATAATTTTATACAATAATGTCAGTTGAAAACATTGCAATTGTGCTTTAAAATACAACAACGAGCACCACAAAACCATTTAAAGAGGCGCGTTCAGCGTTCTCTTTGCGGGATTGGAAACTGTCAACAAAGTAAAATGACCTCAAAAGTATGGCGCGCTCTCTTCATTTTATCAAATGATCATAATCGCATCTATTCATTTTATAATCCTGCTACTAGCATTTTATTCAGACTAAAACCTCTTTAATTCAAGTGAGAAAGCATTTTGTGTGTGGCTTTTGCACATCCTGTCATACCGCTGACTGCGTGCCTGCAATAGACGCATTTTGCAGTATTAGGGTTAACGATTAATCGATTAATTGATCGTTAATTTAAACGACGATCGATCATGGAAATAATCGAAATTTGACATCCCTAATATATATAATAAAATAGCCGACTGCAGTCTACAATGATCTACACTAACATGGTTTGCTGGTTGTTGTAGACACATTTGGCGTGAATGTGGCAGTGCTCGAGGACGCCGTCTGAATTGCAGGGGGTGGCTGTCTGGTCACAAAGCTTCCCTGAAAACCCATCCCGACAGGATCCTCTTCTACACACCCCCATACTGCCAGGCCTGTTATCACAAATGCCATGGACACAGTGGCAATCTAGAGGAGCAAACAGAGCACGAGCAGAGGAAGAGGTCACTGTGACTGGTACTATACCAGCGGGGTTTGCACAAAAATCCTTTGACAATATATAAGGTATATAACTTCACCTTCATCACAGTTCTCTCCATGTTTGTTGGGGTCTGAGCAGAGGTGGCAGCCTACACCTGTAAACGCTGGTTCACACTTACAGGAGCCGTTCCCATTGATGCCATCAAAACACTATTGGACAGACAGGTGACAAATAAACAGCAGAACTTCCAGTAACGATTGTAGTGACCGTAGGGTTGCATACTCACAGTCCCTTTGTCATAACATGGGTGCTGGAAACCCCCAATGCACGGTTTACAGTCCGGCCCATAGAAACCACTACAACACTGTGGCATCTGAAAACAAGATGGTGCACTTCTCACAAACGTCCATATTCATACAGATTATTCATTATAAATTGAGTGCATTAGTGCCCGTCCACTTTTTCAATGGCGGTGGTTCAGATGCATTTTTGCTATTCATTTTTCCCCAACTGAATTCAATAAAAGTTTAAAATCCATAAACCAAGCCAACCAGCTACAGAACAATCACAACATTACAAACTTTGGAAAAAATAAATGGGCGAAAAGACAAATGTACAAGACTGTGTATTAAATGGCTTCAGTAAGGGAAAGAACTACAATCCCATGAACCACTGCAAATTACATTGTCGAATTAAACAATGGTGAAACTCATTTAAAGTTATTGATTATATCTGTAGAAGCAATACATTTTGAGTTTATTGCAAAATATGTTTACTTACAAGCTTTTGTGGTGTGATTTGCTCACTGCAACTCAAATTACTTTGTATGGAATCATGGGTAATGTAGTTCTTCACTATGAATTCTGCTCTTAAATGGGATTACTTTGAGAATAATTTGAAATAATGCAGACTGATGGCTTCAAATGAGGTATATACACTCGAAGAACAACCTCGTAGCATATAGTAAGTCTGTCTTGAAAGGTTTATAGGCTATTCTTAAAAAACAGTTTACCTATGGAGAAAAACATTTGCAAACAATTGTGGGTTGTGTTTGTATGTGGGATCTGAGACCTTGTTTTCATACCGTCTGAGTAATGTTGCAGTATTTGGCACAGCCTTCCTCATAGATAGAGTACGACCATCGTTGATCAGGAATTGGCTCACAGCCTCTTAAATAATTTTCCTACCAAGGTGAAAAAAAAGCTCCAATGCAGTGTTTACATCAATAAATGATACAGCTGTACCTGTAAATGTTGCTCATGTTTAGATATTCTTCATTGGTTGATTTAATTTAGAAAATATATTCATTTAAAATGTCTTTTATCAATTACATACTGATTATAGATGCGTTAATGGAGTTCATAATTAATTGAAAACGTAAAATACCAGCTCAACACTTCCAGGCGGACATTGTGTCTCATGGATATGGCTGCATCGGACACAGGTACCCTATGAAAAGAAGGAACATTTTTCATTGAATTTTTTACAAAAACTTGTTGTACAGATGTTTTATTAACCATGATAAATAAATTAATTGTATTTAACATAAAATTGAACACAATCATTGTGTTGGTCATTTGATTATGTGAAGACATATTTAAAAGGGACCTACAAAAGAGATCCTGCTCCCATTTATATCACACCGATGGGGCATTATGGGAACTATGAAGGAAGGCACAAGAACTCCATCAATCATGTGAATGATTCCATTGGATGCGACAATGTCTTTCGTTTCGAGATATATTCCTTTATCGCCCAAAAAGACTCTTCCCTGTGGATTAATTGAGAGAGCGTATAAACAACAGTCCCATCATTTTTCAATTTCCCATTATTACAATGCTGCTAAGTCACCAATTTTTATTTTTTTTTAAACAGAATGAGGGCTAAAACATTTGTACCAAATTTCATAAAAATTGCTCACTCCCATTAGGAGTTCAAGCCAATGAAATCAATGAAGCACATTCACTTACATCCTCAGAGGCATTGATCCTTAAGACCTCATTGGCCATTGTTGTAATCTCAGACATGCTAGCAAGCTGGTCCACAGTGACCTTAGGCAAGGAGATTTTAAGATTAGTTTAAAAACTCAAACAGACAATTAGTATTATTTAAAAAATGGTCCAAAAATATTGCAGTCTAAACTGTAAGTCCTGAAGCAACCCTACACTTAACCTAGGAGGAAGCTAATTCTAATCTCACAAGAGCTCCACATACAGGTAATGATGTTTCCCATCAACAAATGACCCCAAACATGCCCCAATGACCCAAATAAACTCACAGGCATACACATTTTTGTCCAATCAGATGCTTCCTAGAATATCATTTCTTAAACTTTTAAAAGCATTTTCATTTGTCAAACCATTTAACTGGAAATAATGTTCATAAAAGCCTAATTTTGAAGTCAAATTAACTGTGGGAAACCATTCAGCACATGATTTTGTATGTCAATGGAGACTCACAGCAGCCAGGGAGAACATATGGTGTTTCAGAAGTGACTGAAGCTTTGGTTTGGCCTTTATAACAAAGAGATGAAAGATCAGTGTGTGTTATTTGAACACATATATGAACATCCTAAAGATTTGATTAAAATCTTTAGTAAATTGGTGTTCTCAATAATTTGTTTTGTACATATCCAACTTCAATAGAGACAGAAAACACATAATGGCAGCTCACGTCATTCAGCATGTACACAAGACTTCCATCTCTGAATCTGTCTATGGCTGTGTTGGAAGGAACAAACACTGTAAGCGGACCTGAACCTCCGACAGGCAACAGGGCTCCACAATTCTGCAGCAAAAAGAGGAAAAAATGTTCTCAGTGCACGGGTTCAGTGGAGAAATGCAGAAAAAGATTGGGAGAGGAGATCACTCACATCAATCAGAGACAGGAATCGATTGAACCTTTCATCCTCTCTGAAAATCTCCCTGATGGTCTTTGAGGAGAACTTGAGGTTGCAGAAAAGAAGATCTACATTAGAGGGTGTTGAGGTTGGTGCTGTGTGTCATTCATCAGATTTCATTACTAGATTAGCTGCTTGTGAAACTGTTTGAACAGCATTACCTCCATGTTGTTGTTTGAAGACTCGATATGAGCAAGCGTAAAGGGCTTGTCAATAATATGAATTATTCCATTGGATGCTGGGATATCGCTCTCAAGTATAGTAAACAACACGTCTGGATCCCTCATCAGGATAAAATGCTGCAGACACATGCAAAAATCAGTGGACTGAGGCATTAATATATCAGACAGAAAAAATAGACGAGAGAATGATGAATGGAACAATAGACAGACATTTATCGATAGAAAGAATGAAAGATAGCATGACAGAACAATATACACTCCCCTAAAGGATTATTAGAAACACTAAAACTGTGTTTGACCCCCTTTCTCCTTCAGAACGGCCTTAATTCTAGGTGGCATTGATTCAACAAGGTGCTGAAAGCATTCTTTAGAAATGTTGGCCCATATTGATATGATAGCATCTTGCAGTTGATGGAGATTTGTGGGATGCACATCCAGGGCATGAAGCTCCCGTTCCACCACATCCCAAAGAAGCTCTATTGGGTTGAGATCTGGTGACTCTGGGGCCATTTTAGTACAGTGAACTCATTGTCATGTTCAAGAAACCAATCTGAAATTATTCGAGCTTTGTGACATGGTGCATTATCCTGCTGGATGTAGCCATAAGAGGATGGGGACATGGTGGTCATAAAGGGATGGACATGGTCAGAAACAATGCTCAGGTAGGCTGTAGCATTTAAATGATGCCCATTTTGCACTAAAGGGCCCATTACACCACCACCACCACCAGCCTGTAGAGTTGTAACATGTCGGTTTACGCCAAAATCTGACTCTACAATCTGAATGTCTCAACAGAAATCGAGACTCATCAGACCAGGCAACATTTTTCCAGTCTTCAACTGTCCAATTTTGGTGAGCTTGTGCAGACTGTAGCCTCTTTTCCCTATTTGTAGGGGAGATGAGTGGTACCTGGTGGGGTCTTCTGCTGATGTTGCCCATCCATCTCAAGGTTGTGCATGTTGTGGCTTCACAAATGCTATGCTGTATACCTTGGTTGTAACGAGTGGTTATTTCAGTCAAAGTTGCTCGTCTATCAGCTTGAATCAGTCGGCCCATTCTCCTCTGACGTCTAGCATCAACCAGGCATTTTCACCCACAGGACTGCCACATACTGGATGTTTTTGCCTTTGCACACCATTCTTTGTAAACCCTAGAAATGGTTGCCCGTGAAAATCCCAGTAACTGAGCAGATTGTGAAATACTCAGACCGGCCCGTCTGGCACCAACAACCCCACGCTCAAAATTGCTTAGAATCACCTTTCTTTCCCATTCTGACATTCAGTTTGGAGTTCAGGAGATTGTCTTGACCAGGACCACATCCCTAAATGCATTGGAGCAACTGCCATGTGATTGGTTGATTAGATAATTGCATTAATGAGAAATTGAACAGGTGTCCTAATAATCCTTTAGGTGAGTGTACAGTATGATAGATAAAGTGATAGAATGATAGAAGAATAGAAAGATAGATAGAATGATTCAAAGAATGACATAAATAATTATAAACAGTACAATAAACAGAACGATCGACAGAATGTTAAAATGATAGACAGAATGAATGAATGATAGATAAAATGATAAAACAATAGATAGCATGGTTTTAAGAATGATAGAAAGAGTTATAGACGATATAATAGATAGAATGATAGAATGTAACACTGATTGATAGAATGCAAAGAAGTATAGAATGATAGACGGGACAATAGAACGACTGATGTAGAATGACAGAACATTAGTACAATAGGAAGAACGGAAAAAAAATATGATAGAACGATAGAAAAATGATATAATGATAGACAGTACGATAGATAGAGTGATAGATAGTATGATAGAACAACAGATAGAATGTTAGAATGATTGACAGAATGATAGATAAAATGAAGGAATGATAGAAAGCACGATAGAATGATAGAGCGATAGATAGAACGATAGAACAATGTAAAAGACGATAAATGGAATGATAGAAAAATAGACAGAATGACAGAAGGATAGACGGAACGATGGAAAGACTGATGTAGAATGGTAGCTAGTATGATAGTGTGAAAGGTAAATTGATAGACACAATGATAGAATGATATAAAGAATAATAGAACAATAGTATTGTAGATAATACGAACAATGGATGGACGGACGGACGGACTAGATAGATAGATAGATAGATAGACAGACGGACGGATGGACGGACGGACGGACAGACTGACATTAGATGGATGAATGGATGGATGGATGGACAGACTGACATTAGATGGATGGATGATGGACAGACAGGATAGATAGATAGATAGATAGATAGATAGATAGATAGACGGACGGACGGACAGACGGACATTAGATAGATGGATATATAGATAGATGGAAAGACAGATGGACACCTTTTTTGTTTTGAATCGGATCTTTTCTCCTCCGTACATCCACATGTCTTTCCCCTCCAGATCTCTGTAGAGTTTCTGTCCGAGGATGAGGTGATTTTTGCACACTTCATTCAGGACACTGCTCGAGGAGCTTCCTGTAAGAGTCTAAAGAGCACAGCACACATAAACATCTGTTCGCGACAAACAGGAAGTAAAAAACAGGAAACATTATGAGGACGTGAAACACAAACTGCTTCAACCCACTTGGAAAGGATTCTGTCCCACAGGAATGAACGCCGTGAACGGGCCGTGCTGGCTGAGTGTGAACTCACACGCTTGCTCTGAAAAACACACAGCACGCCGTCAGAGCGGTCCGATTTCAAACTGATAAAGCAAACTCAAAAGAGCGGGGAAGCAGGTCTGGTGATCTCAGCAGACCCACCAAAGAACCGAAGGCTTCCAGTGAGGTTTCCTGCCTGACTGCCGTCTCTGTCCAGCTCCAGAACCCTTTCCATGAGGTTAGCATAGCAGCGTCTGCCATCGCCGATCTGTTGAGCGTTGCAGCGGCAGCTGAAAGAATGAAAGGTCTCGGGTTATACCCCTGGCCTTCTGCGAGCTACTCATGACGCAACAGAATCACTTTTGCAGGATGTGAAAGTTGCCTTTGTCATGTTATCACGAGAGAAGCACCCAGACAGACCTGGGCGTGCCGTCTGAGTTGGTCTCGCAGCGGGCGCTGACATGGCATGAACCCGATGTGCAGGCCGACTTCTGCATGCAGCCCTTGGACGGGTCGGACGATTCCATTCCAGGCAAACACACACATTTCGACTGGAGAGAAACACACACAGCACTCACATAGCAACAACCCACAACTGAACTCCACATTAGCTTCAGATTCAGATTCATTGCTCACATTTCCTGGGCTTGTGAATTCACAGGCGGTGGACTCCACAGGACAGCCTCCGTTATTAGCGTCGCAGGGGTTGATGGGAATGCAGTGTTTGCCGTCTCCTCTGAATCCCTCTTCACACTCGCACTGAAACTTTCCACCGCTTAATACACATTTAGCATTTGTGTCACAAATCGCCGGTGAACACCAGGAACCTGGAACGGGACAGAAAGACATGATGGGTAGGAACCAGCCTCTAAAAGGATTGAGAAACCTCAAGCCAAGACTTTGCTTTCAGTTTTGAGGTTTTAATTTATATGTGTTGTTTCAGACTAGTAGAAAGAACACACTTTGGAGTGTTTATTCTATTGCACTTTATCTGTTTGCGTCTGTTACAGTACATAACATTTACAAGCCGTTTTATCTAAAAAAGTTTCACTTCATTAGCACTTACATACACAAAATGTACAGTTTTATTCCCATCTATATTCGGAATAATTTTACTGAATGTTTGTTCATATTGGTTGTATGTTGTGGGTTCAATTCCCAGGGAACACATGTTAGGTAAAACATTTTTAACCTGAATGCACTGTAAATTGCTTCAGATAAAAGTGTTAATTTATAATTTAATTTAATTTTAATATAGTTCGCTTGGTTTTATAGTACACTTTGTTCCTAAAATCATGCTGAATATGCTTTTCTGGATGTTGACAGTATTTTCCCCTCAATAAAAACCTAATAACTCTAATATGTCAATACAATTTAATTCAAATCTATTTTGAATATGACTTTATCCAATGGTCTTTATGCAAATATTCTGCCTCGTTTGCATATTTAAACATAACATATCAGAAAGCTTGCGAATTCTGAAATTCTTAATGCAACCAAACAATAAATAAATGACTACGCTGTTCACTTGGGATATGTCTTGCATTAAAACTAAAGGAAAATTATCCTGCATTTGCAAAATGCATCTCATACATATACACATGTGGTTAAACATCGGAAGTACCTGTACATGCATTTCCTTTCTTCTTGAATCCAGGCAGACATTCGCACACAGCATTTGTGTGGTCTCCCTTACAGTATGAATGGGCTGGGCAGTTTGAACAAGATGAAGAAACTGCACAGGAAACAAAAAATGTGATTTAATACAATAAGCATTATTATATTTACTGAAAGTAACTGGATATTGAATGCACCATGGGTACGTATAGACACAATTCCTAAGTTACCTTTATCACACTTTGGGCCTGAAAATGGCGGCTGGCAGTAACATTCACCATCTCCATTCGGACCGGAGTTACACTTTCCATTCACACAGCTGCACTCTACAGCAGTTTAACAATTAGACAATTTTATCTCCAAAAAATGGTGATTATTATTATTTTATGCTATCAGAAATCAACACAAATAACAGACCTGAACGGCAGTGGTCTCCATAGGCATTCTCATTCACACAATTCTGACACGCAAAACCTGTATATCCCTCCTGAAAAAAATGTTGATTATTATTAATATTACCATTATTATTTTATTATTATTATTATTATTATTAGGTACAAATTTTATTGAACATAGCTTATTTTAATAAATTAATAAATAAGCATCAATTTAATAAAAAAAATGAATTAACAAAACTGAAGAATATAATTTTTTAAAGATTATTTAAAAAAATAAATACATACATATTTTCTTATTCATTTATGTCAACAAAAACTGGATAATTATGTAGAAGTAAAAAAACACAATTCAGAAAAGTAACTCTGATGAAGGCTATACTATTAATTCTTTATTTATTTTAATATCATATTACTTAAAACTTTAATAAATGTTGATCTATTTCAACAAAATCGTTTGAATTAACATAAACATATAAGTAGATTGAAAACTCATATTTTCTAAAAATAAATAAAATGCAATAAAAATGTAGTACATTTTAAATTTTACTTTAAGTAAAAGAATGCAACTCATGCACTTACATTACAAACACAGGTGCCATTTTCAGATTCACATGTACCATAACCGTTACAAATCTTTCCAGACCAGCTAGGGCAAGCTAGAAAAACACACAAGACTAGTTAGAAAATTCATCATTTCATCATTCATAGATACTAACCTAAAGCACCATAAAGTACATTTCACCATATCACCATACTTGACTGATACAGATCACTCTGTCTGTATGGTCTGAAAAAGTGTTTACATGCTAATTTATATTAGATAGATAGATGCTTGATGACATTTTTCTAAACACTTTATCTCAGTGTAACTCACGCAAGCACAGGGAGCCCCAGAAGCCCGGACAGCAGTGCTGGACTGTCGTGACGCCCTGACAGCTGTGAGAACACCCTGACAGCTCCACTTGACGACTGCCGATTTCCACAACGTATCTGAAGCAGGGGTAAGGACAGGACACGTTAAACACAAACTTTCTGAGCGAACAGAAAAGGAAGAGCCTGGATAATCACATACTTGCAGATTTCGGGGTTCTGGTTGATCTTCCTGAACCCTCGCGGGCAGACGACGGCGGCGGAAGCGGCACAGGAAGTGCAGGGAGTCTTGTGAAGGACATCAACGGATGCATTGCAGCGGTTAGAAACGGCCTGGGAACGACAATAAACAAAAGTTGGTTCTAGAACAAACATTTTGTATCGTTACTGTGGACAAGCAGGCTAACGTAAAGTAAAAAAAACGTGATTTACGTGAAAAACTATTTTTTAAACGCAAATCTACTCTGAGGTAACATTAAAGTAACGAGTTCAAATCTTTACACCATCGTATTTGTACTTTATACTTCATGGCATTAAAAATATTATGATATTGTACGCGTTTAAACATGATACATTTAACAAAAACCCACCAATTCACTATCTCAAAAAATTATTCATAATATGGTGACATGCCAATCAGCTAATCAACTCAAAACACCTGCAAAGGTTTCCTGAGTCTTCAAAATGGTCTCTCAATTTGATTCACTAGGCTACACAATCATGGGGAAGACTGCTGATCTGACAGTTGTCCAGAAGACAATCATTGACACCCTTCACAAGGAGGGTAAGCCATAAACATTCATTGCTAAAGAAGCTGGCTGTTCACAGAGTGCTGTATCCAAGCGTGTTAACAGAAAGTTGAATGGAAGGAAAAAGTGTGGGAGAAAAAGATGCACAACCAACCGAGAGAACCGCAGTCTTATGAGGATTGTGAAGTAAACTGGATTCAATAATTTAAGTGAACTTCACAAGGAATGGACTGAGGCTGGGGTCAAGGCATCAAAAGCGCCACACACAGATGTGTCGAGGAATTTGCTGAACCACAGACAACATCAGAGGTGTCTTACCTGGACTAAGGAGAAGAAGAACTGGTTTGTTGCCCATTGGTCCAAAGTCCTCTTTTCAGATAAGAACAAATTTTGTATTTCATTTGGAAACCAAGGTCCTAGAGTCTGGAGGAAGGGTGGAGAAGCTCATAGCCCAAGTTACTTGAAGTCCCATGATAAGTTTCCACAGCATGTGATGATTTGGGGTGCAGTGTCATCTGCTGGTGTTTGTCCATTATGTTATTTGTCCTTTTTGTTAAAGGTCACTGCACCCGTTTACCAAGAAATTTTAAAGCACTTCATGCTTCCTTCTGCTGACCTGCTTTTTGAAAATGCTGATTTCATTTTCCAGCAGGATTTGGCACCTGCCCACACTGCCAAAAGCACCAGAAGTTGGTTAAATGACCATGGTGTTGGTGTGCTTGACTGGCCAGCAAACTCACCAGACCTGAACCCCAGAGAGAATCTATGGGCTATTCTCAAGAGGAAGATGAGAATCAAGAGACCAAAAAAGTGCAGATGAGCTGAAGGCCACTGTCAAAGAAACCTGGGCTTCCAGACCACCTCAGCAGTGCCACAAACTGATCACCTCCATGCCATGCTGAATTGAGGCAGAAATTAAAGCAAAAGGAGCCGCTACCAAGTATCTATTACATGTACAGTAAATGAACATACTTTCAAGAAGGCCAACAATTCACTAAAAATGTTTTTTATTGGTTTTATGATTCTAATTTGTTGAGATGAATTGGTGGGTTTTTGTTAAATGTGAGCCAAAATCATCACAATTAAAAGAATCAAACTTAAACTACTTCAGTCTGTGTGCACTGAATTTATTTATAACAAGAGTTTCACAATTTGAGTTGAATTACTGAAATAAATGAATCTTTCCACGACATTCTAATTCATCGAGAAGCACCTGTAGGCGCTATAAACAACCTATTTCCATGCAACTTTCCTGAATGTATCTATCATAGTAAATAACTATAATATAAATCAAAGTACCTTCTTATCATCTGATATCAGCAATGCACCACGGTACCACCACTATTTATTTACACAGTATTATATACAATGGTATTATTATAGTCCAAATAAAGTTGTTAATTAAAAATGATACCACCCTTACAAAAGTGTAATGGGTCAGTATCTTGGTACAGTAATCATTGTAATTGATTTGTTTTGGACACTATGGTAGCACTTGTAATGGCAATATCATTTTACTTTTTTAGTTCATATTCAAATAATACACAATTTACATGGTTTTTCAATAAATACCTTGGTATAACCACGGCGCATGTCCAAAAAGCTTTTAACAAATTATTTAAAACGTTAACTAAAGATGCAAGCAACCACTTTTCAACTTACCTGAATGTGTGAAGTCCACAGTACCATGAGTCCCAAAATGAGAAGATAAGACATGTCTGCTTCCCCAAAACCAGATAAAAATTCCAGAAAAGTCGTCACGATAAAAATGTAACAAACAGAACGGCCACTATCTCCAGTCACTGGACACAACAGAATGTCTCGATTTCATTCATCTCCAGAAAACCCTCTTCAGACCTTCTGACTCATTGTGCTTTCAAGGATTTGCATGTTGAGCAGCTGGACGCGAGCGAGAGAAGTTTGATGTGACCACACAGCGGCTTCAAGCAAGGGAAAGGGTGAGAAAAAAAACATCCTTTCCTGACAGAAAAATCACCGGATTTCCTCCATCGTTTGCCTCAGTGGTTTGGGAAGTCCATGTTTGTCAGCTGACAAGATTACAGGTCTCAGCAGAATTGAAAACGGTACACTGAGCATTTGCAGATTTCTTAATTTTATTAGACAGGGTCACATAAATAGTAAGTGCCAGCAGTGCTAGGGTTAGAGTTGAGGTTGACTTGTTATTAAAAGTGATAAACTTGTGAAAATGGTATTTAAACAGTGACATTCACACATTAAGTAGCACTTTTATCTTAAATCAGTTGGCGTTTTCTATGGGAATCAAACTTTTGCTCTTGAAGTCCTCTACTATTTGACCTACAGGAATGATAAAATTAGTTTTGAACAATCATAAACGTATATCTTTTTCTAACTTGAAAAAGCGGTTCTTTTTACAATTCTATTTCTGTGCACTTGTTGAAAACACCATGAATGTGATTCAAATGGCTAAATTCAGTTAGATCAGTAGATTGAAACATGACATGAAACATGAAAAATGAAGCAGACATTCAATGTAGTTAAAGAACAGCGGCGTTCACCCCGCGGCACTGCTGTGTCATCAGTTTGAGACTTTGAGTTCCTGCTATTGTCTGTCTGCTGAAAAGTGATAGTTGACAGAGGAATGTTTGCTTTGAAAAGAAAACGCAATGTTGAGGGGCATCGGTTTAAAATGGTCATTCGTTTTTATATTGCTTTTTGTTAACACAATTAAGTGAGCAACTGTGATTTGTGCCACATAATAATCTGGGCTATTTAACATAAAATGGTTCAGCTTTTTAACTTTTCTAAATTATTAGACTTTTTTTGTATGGCAGACAATAAAACGGGTAAAAAGAGGGACTCGAGCCATATCTAGAGACCAGAATTTTAGAGACTCGAGGTTGAGCTTTTTGTTGGTATGCAACTACCCAGAACACCCTAGCAAATACATCATAATGCACTAAGAACAGTCACGGCAATTGCAATTGGTAGCACTAAAGCTACTGAGAACACATTTGCAACCACATAGCAATGCCCTGACAGACACCTACAGTGCCTTAGCAACTAATAAGCAATGCATTAAAAACCACACAGAGTTGTTACCCCTTAGCAAGGCATGAAAACCCATTTAGAATACCTTAGCAAATGCATAGCACCCACATGACTGTATAGCAATGCACTAAAAATGACTCTGAACACCCTGGAAACCCTCATATAATACTTCAGCAACTCTTTAGCGATGCACTAAAATTACACAGACAATAATAGCAACTGTATATATCATTAATGCATGAAAACTGTTTAGAACACCTTAGCAACTGTATAGAAACACCCTAGCGACTGTATAACAATGCACTATAAACCAGTCAGAACTGAAAACCAGCTACAAAGTCTAGCACATGCTTAACAGCCTCATAAAAACCATGTTAAAACCCCTAGCAACTGCACAGCCATTCACATAAAACCACTCATAACGCTCCAGTAGATCCTAGAACATTGCCAAAGCATCCATGCACAGCACCTTAACAGCAACATTAGCAATGCATGAAAAAACCCTCTGAATACCCTACCAACCACAATGTACTAAAGCACTGGAAACCACATAGCAACACCAGGGCAACTACCTACAATACTTTACCAGTGACAGAGCAAAGCACATAAACTCTACATAACCCTTCACTGTGCTCATGTCTTGCATCATTTGCATCATTGTTTTTAGACATAAAATGGACCAATCAGAAGCCCCTGGAGGCGGGGCAAGCTTTGTGAGGTTTTGTTTACAGTAGCAAGCTGGCATGGCCATTGTTTTATTTGATGGCAATATGGTGGAGGACGCATTCAGCAATTAAAAAAAAACGTTCCTGGGCTCTGCGTTTTTAGACGCAAATACGCATTCTGTGCGAACAGCCCCTTAGAACATCGCCACATTGTAACGAAATAAGAAACAACTCCCTAACAATCCCATAGCTATGTCCTGGCAACTACTACCAACATTTTAGCAACCACACAGGTGATTGCATGTACGTTAGTACCATACATATAAAAAGATGTCAAATTTCATAACGTTTTGGATTCATTCGGAGTTCATTACTATGGAAGCCCATTTCCGCCATTGAATAAAAAAAGTTACTTCAGTTGCGGAGATGGGCTTCCATAAACTACAAATGGGTTAATCGGTCTAACTCATTCAGCTCCACACGAACAAATATAACATGCAGAAAACTTTTCAATGTTGCAATGCTAATGCAGAATGCTTCCAAGGAACGAATCACAAACAGGCCACAGTTTGCCTACTGAGAAATAACAGGAAGCGAAGGGGTCAGACTAACAATATACCAGCACTGGACACAGTAATTCAGCAGTACAGAGCAAATGTTTCCTGCCCTTTTTCACTTGTGTTCAACACGCCGTTTTAAATTACAGCGCTAAAAAACATTTGTCAGTTAGTTTCCACAAAGCACTGTTTTTTTGCATGACCCTGTGTGCATTTTCATAAGTGATCTGTTAGTGGTCAATCAGACCGTTCATGTTTCTGCAACAGGCCGCGTGCACACTGTGTTCCAAAGCAGGATCTAATATTGCTGACTCTCAGTCTTGGAGGGAACAACATGGGCTGGAGATTGAAGAAGAGGTTGTTGTTTTTTTGGTTTGCTCAACCAGGCATTTGGTTGGTCACGCGACACACTTCAGTTTTTGTTTGCCCAAATCTTTCTTTCATTCACACAGCTAGCATTAAAGAGGTTCATTTATCTACAGGCAAATTTACCCAGCATTTTAAACATTTTATTTATTGAATTAATTCATTGCAAAACCTAAAATGTTTGTATTCAAAGCCTGAATACAAACCTCTTTCCAGATTTTATTTTCTTAGACTGGACTTTCTGTTCTTTTTTACTGCGCAATGTTCTGTTTTAACATTTTCTTCCAATTCATAGATGAAACAAAATATTTGGACATTAAATGAAGAAAAAAAAAACATTTAACATTTACTCACATTTATTTAAAAAAAACAAAGTGCATAATCAGGCTGAATTACAATCATGAAGTTAAAAGCACTCTGTAATGTTCTTGGTGGTCTTCTGTTTGAAAATATGTACAAATAAATCCCCAGATTTATTTTGGGAATACTTTCTAAAATTGAAATACCAGATTAAAATGGCATTTACATAAAAAAAAAGACTATATCTTTTTCGTTCACTGAAAGCCATCTGAAAATCATTTTGCCACAGAACAAATTTACTTAAAATAAGGAAACTGATGATTCACATTTCGTGATGCATGGCTGATTGCACAAAGCAGCAGAGAAATATTTCTGAAAAGCAGCAAAAAAAGCTACGTTTGAAGCCTGAGACAAAAAATATATACTCGTGTGGACTCTACAACATTACTTCCCAGGATGCATTGTGTCAAAATCATGAAAAAAGTTCATAAAAATAAATATTCGTCATACTGTGTAGGTGAATACTGCAAATTTTCCAATGTTTTTTAGTACTTCATCCTGTTAGATCAACTGGCAACTCTCGGCTACACAATGTCTCCCATTGATGAGCCAAGAGAGATATTAGCCTCTCTCTGCTAGCCGCTCCTGGTACGAAAATACACCATTGCACTTCCCCCTTGGCTCATCCGAACATCTGCGTCCTGTCACCCTTCCTGTCACCATCTGCAAAATGGTCTATGGTAAGGTGGCACAAAAGATCCAGCCCGGGAACACCATCAAACACCAGCGTGAGGGCTTGTGGGTAAGTCTGGCAGCCCATTAGCACGCGGATCCAGGTGTATCCGCCGGGCGTCCGTGAGCCGGTACTTTTCTCTTTGTGGTGGCTCTTTTGCGAACTCAGGTAGTGGGTAACTGATGTGGTCTTCATCCAGTAGGAAGACATCCGTGCTGGTGAGTATGAGAGTCTTGGGTTGTAGGACGGTACTGGCGAAATCAATTCAGAGTAGAAAGCGTTAAAACTGGAAACTGTTGCTCGCTAAACTTTTTGGTGGCAATTTTTAGACACTTACATTTTGGGTTTTAAAACCAAACATGCACAAAATGGCCTGGTGTGGAAAAAATAAACGTGATTGTGGTGAAAACAAACTCACCCATGACTCTGAAGAACTGATCGAACAAGTCCACATTGACGCTCTGCAGCTGTTTGTAAGAAAAAAATTTGATTCGATTTCTTATCACAATATATATCGCAGAAAAATAAAATATCGCAATGTCATTTTTTCCCAATATCGTGCAGCCCTAGAACCCGATATGTCTGGAGATTAGATTACAATAGAATTGTCATTACAAGTGTTGCTCACTTGGATGAAGTAGATGGCTTTGGTGGACAGCAGGACACAGGCAGTCGTCTCCACATCAGGAGATCTGTAGAAGAGCACTGACGTCCACAGGATGTGTTTCAGCTACTCATTCTCCATCTGCATGCCAACAGTGAGATAAACATCCTAGGTTTAGTCTCATTCCTTTCATTGCATAATACTGCAGTTTGCTAAGACGAGGATTTCAATTGCTCAAATGTAGGGCCATGGGTTTGTTTCTCATCTGCATTTTGTGCTATATAATACCTTGATCCATACTACTCATCTTTTTATTTTTAAGAATATATGATGTGTCCCAAGAAAACAGCCACATAAATACTCTACATAAGTGTAGGGAATTAATGATTCTAGTGAACGTCACCAATCACCAATCACCAATCAGAGTGTTTGTTTTCAGTTTAAATTCAGTCTAGGATATCCTGTAAAAACAAGACACTGATTGCATAGGAATGTGTGGAGAGATGTTCAGATAGTCGTCTTGTGAAAACAAGGCAGCTGGCCAAGTGTAATACAGTCAATGTAAATAAAAAAGGTTAACCGGAAGGACAAATCGAGGAAACTACAGTGTGACGACCCAACAAAACCCAACAGATTGCTTAGAAAGCTTGCTTAGGGAAAGTTCGTCAGCACAACCATCCAGGAAATTTCCTCATAGGATATGAATATGCAAAATGCGCAAAATACTTGCCTCTGCAATATTGTCGTGGAAGAAGTGAACAAGCTGGTTTCCCTTGAGAGACGAGATGAGGAGTGATGAGGAGGAGAGCGAGAGATGCGAGGGACATTGGTTGTCCTCCATCAGCTGCTGAATGAGGGATTTGGCTGGATACAGCAGAGACAGGCTCAGATGGGGCCTTGGGCACTTCCTGAGGGACGCTGCGAAAAAAAAATCTTCTGTCAGAACAGCTAAGAACAACCTTCAAGGTTTTGCTAATTAACAAATGCTGCCTTGGGAAATATGAATAGTCATTTAACAGACGCATGCTATCTCCTCTGCTGCATTTGGTTTCAGTAAAAATGGTTTAAAACTTCATCTGTAAAGTTAGGATTATGGACAAGACAAGAGTCAAGGCTTTTTAGTCCACTTGAGCTGGGATTTATTTTCTAGTCCGATAAGGCTAGAGTCAAGTCTTATTCCTATTTTTTTCTTGTCCGATTAACTTCTGTTCTGGTTATCAACACAATTCTTTCCGAAATCTTAATTGTCTTTTGGAGCTGCGATTTTTTGTCTAGTCTGATGAACTTCTTGTAATTTAAAGGGGTCATATTTTTTGTATTTGGTGTAACAGAGTACGTTGACATGCCTCAAATGCTGTACATTATTGTAGGTCCTCTATGCCCAGTCTCTCTCAAATGGTCGTTTTCTACAAAGTCCCTCCTTCCAACAAGCACAGTCTGTTCTGATTGGCCAGTTGACCCAGTGCGTTGTGATTGGCTGAACACAGCAAGCACTCGTCGGAAATGTAACACCCCTTTTCATAATCGCAAGCTTCATCTTTCAAAATAAATGTAAAGACCGTTAATAATGTCCTTAGTTTTACCATCAGCTCAAGCTAGAATGAGGAACAGAGTCACGTGACAGACACAGTGATGAAGCTCATATGTGTTTACAGTACACAAGCCACAGACAGTTAAGACAGCTGACTCCACTGTGTGACCCTCTCTCTCTCTCTCACACATACACACACACACACGACACACAAACCACCGCATTTGAACGGTCAAGAGCAAATACTAAACTAAAAACAAAGCATACTTACAGTAGCTGATTCAGAAGTGCCAGATTGTCGAAGCATAGTCAGAATTACCTCCTCTCTTAGGTTCAAGAAACGATCGTCAATAAATGTGTTGCTGTTCTGTTGCAAGTATTCTTAAAGATTCCTAAATGCATCTACTCTCGGAAGGCCAAATAAAGTGCTTTTGCTTTCGTCTAGATACACACAGCATCTCCCTAACATGACCGCTTCAACACTAATCAGTTACAGAAACCACACCTTCTTTCTTTGTGTGAACATTTGGGCGGCAATACGCAAATATTTGCACATAGTGACGTCGTGATAAAGAATATCTCTTCAGTCTTTGCTACTCTACAGATCTTCTTTATACACCAAGAGCTTGTAACACTCCAAAGAGAAAGGAACATTTTTAATCGCATCACATGACCCCTTTAAACAATATAAGGACGCCAATTCCCAACCCCAACTGACGAACATGGATGTTGTTATTGCCAGTGAATGCTAGCTGCATGTAGTTCAAAATATGGTGTGTTGTTAAAAAGGCACAAAAGGTGAAAGTCTTTGCAAAGTTTGAACCTAAAAACCTTCAGTTCCATTCCAGCCTTAAGCTTAGGACTGGGGCTAAAATGGCATCTATGCTAACTAAACATATTTGAAAATACTAGTAATGAATGCACTCTATTACCTACTGGTAGGTATTCTTCTTTCCGTGGCCGTAGCAGGAGCGAGACAACGGTGCACTTTCGAGTGTCCTTTCTTAGTGTGCTGAAGGGCTATGGTCTTAATTTCCCTTAGATTGGACCGAAGCTGTGTGAACTCTCTCAGGAACACGAACTTTCTTGTGGAAGGGCAAAAACAACAGTCAGGCACTCATGACCCACCATCAGTTCTATAACATGCTCGTCATACAAAAAGTCGAGAGTTTGAGACAGCCCTACACGAACAGCCCTGCTTTGGGTCGAGAAGCATGAATTAGAGCGGGATACGGGTTACTTTGGAGCAGCTCCGCACCATAGTTGATTCTGATGGGTCCCGGGATGCCAGAGCAACAAAATCTACCTTGAGAATCCACAGGTACTGAGAGGTCAGAAAAAGGATCATGGGAATGGAGGTTTGGTCCTGATCGCTTTCAAACAGGCTGATTTGGGATAAAACATTTGAAGGTACTGTGTTTTTTGGAAGTTTGGTCCTGATCGCTTTCAAACAGGCTGATTTGGGATAAAACATCTGAAGGTACTGAGTTTTTTGGAAGTTTGGTCCTGATCGCTTTCAAACAGGCTGATTTGGGATAAAACATTTGAAGGTACTGAGTTTTTTGGAAGTTTGGTCGTGATCGCTTTCAAACAGGCTGATTTGGGATAAAACATCTGAAGGTACTGAGTTTTTTGGAAACAGTGGGTTGTTTGCGCCATTTGTGTCAGAGGTTAGATGAGTCCAGTTTAAGGAAATGTATCAAGTGTCCTCCTTTAACACAGTCTTCAGTTTCCTCAAAGTCCCAAGAGTTCAGAAACTGTTGGATAAACAGTTGAGTGTTAGAGGAGGTCAATACTTGCTCATTAGTTTGGTCCACATGTGGAACAATGCAAGAGTGCATCTCCTTTAGACTTTGGGCATCTGAGAAAAAGAACCAACGCCTATTGTTTGACTTCACCTTCAAGGAGACACAAACCTCTGGAATATCAAATTGAAAGGTCTCGATGTTAGTGTATGGCACAACCAAGTTTATCTCAAGGACCTTCGTCAGTTCCTCCAAGTTACTCACTGGTTCTTCTGACCTTGTGTGGAAAACCACAACTTAGCAGTCCATTGCCACCAAACAAGATGGCCACTGACTCAAAACTTCTCCAACACTGATGCAAAGAGACCAAACCACTAGTTTTACATCACCAATTGCGGAGTCCTTCTGCACAACATCCGTTGTCTTTTCCTGAACAGCAGACGAGGAGGAACAACCCATGATCTCGTTAGTATCATCAAGTGTCATCTCAAAATAGCCATCTCCAGATTGAGGGCTGCTCTTGTCTGTTTCCTCAAGAGATAGGGTTTTGCAGGGTTTCTGGGTTGATTCTTCTTTATTAGACAGGCTGATTTGAGCAGAAAGCTGGTTGGTAAACTCTTGGTTGGTGGTTGTGTAGTACAGTAAGAAAGGGGCAAAAAGAGATTCGAAAGACTTGCAGTCCATGGTTTCCACTCCTCTTCACAGCAACAAAGGCTAAAGAGAAATGAAAATATATATTTTGGTTTAGCTTTGCAATCTTGAATGTACAACCATAACTGCTCATCCTTTTAGAATTTCAAAACCAGTAACAATCTGTGCTTTCTCCACATGTACTGGAAGATGAATCAATGGACAAGTATTTTAGGTAACTGAACATTTTCAATCAAGAGTACTAAGTCCAGAAATATACTTTACGCAAGGGCATAAAACAAAGAACAGTTCGGTCAACACATTGCAATCACTCGATCCTATTGCATGTATAATCAAACAAGGCATACATTTATGGGATACAAGTATGTTTTAGGAAAACAGAAACAAAACAAGATTATAAGAACCAACCTGCTCTCAAAGGTGATCTCTGAAGACAAACTGGAAGCAATTGGAGTGTCCACCTGCAAAACATAACTAGTGGTGTGTTCTTGTTTTTGCTGAAACTACAATACTAATTAGTTAATTGCGCTATAATACAAACCAACCAGCGGAATGACGTCACAAGCTGAGCTGTAAACATCATAGCATCTTTGGGTAAATGTAGAATCCACAGGAGTTAATATATCTTTGGTAATAAAAGCTTTTTCTTTATAAGTGGTTATTTCTGAAAAGGAGATAGACGGAAAGCAAAAAGTCAAGATTTGTCAAGATTTGGTAATAACAATGCAAACGTTGACATATATGACAGCACTGTCCACTGCTTGAAAAAATAAATCAATAATCAAATAAAACAGATTGACACCACATACCAATAAAATAAACTATAAAAGTTAATTACACAAACTCATTTAAGAAGTGTGTTCTGTTTTATATGCAAATTAAACGGAATGCATAGAAGATTCCTAAATTATGTAAAATTGTGCTGGAGTATAATATTCCATTAATACTTGAGAAAACATTGTTCGAATCACATTTTATAGGAGTACGTAATGCTGAATATTTAGATGCTGTTTGCAAAAAAGGAAAGTCTATCCAAGCCCCCGAGGCTGTTGCTTGGTAACGAACACTCAAGAGACAAATATGGAGATCAAATGCTTTATAAACCAGGCCCAGTCGCTATTAGAGCAACACATGCAAATTAACCACCACTAAATTCAACGTTTAAGCTATGGATGAAAAAAAATGGATGCCCAGTATACTTATGCAAAGCATAGAGGGGAGAAAAATCAGTTAGGAATGCTGATAAAACATGATTTATTTCATCTGCAGTGCAGAAAAATGGACGCACCAAATCTCTGAAACGCAATTATGAGCTGCATTAAGTCAGTATGCAGGAGTAACTGAACAGAAATGGAAACGAAATGAGATTTAAAGATCACTGGTGCAAGGAAACCTGCAAAAGTCTTTCTATAAAGAATAACTAGTTTCAGATATCATAAGAAAACGAATCAATAGTGCCTGATTACTCATTTAAAATCATTACATAATGAAGAAAAACACATAATGTCAAGCATGCTAATGGATATGGGTTTTTTTTTACGCTTTAAAGGTGAAGTGTGTAATTTTTGATGTTAAAACTCTCTCCACTCCCATCTTAAAATGCAGACTCATTGAGTTTGATGTGAGACGATTAGTTTATCCCACCAGTGAGAGATGGGGGTGTTTGAGAATAACACACTTCACTTTTAATTGTTCTTTCGGGCCCCCCCCCCTCGTCCCAGCAGCGCGATACATACAGGATTACCTTGGCTGGAGCAGGTGGAACGAGACAGAGAGGGCGGCGCGACGAGAGAGGACGAAGAGGACTGCCCCGGGACGTCACTCACCTGACAACGATAACATCAGGCTCCTCTTTAGCCAAAGACACAGTGGGACTAATTCGAGACCCCTAGAGCTCAATGGAAAGGGTGCGAGGAATCGCAAACACCTTAATGCTCGTGTAAAGTTTTACAACATGTCCGAACCAGAACGACGAGTCATAAATTCCCGTGTTAATCAGAGTTTTTCCACCCACACTGTGAAATCTCATTGGTCCAAATCCTGCTCCATTAAAATATCTACTGATTGGCTGTGGCTTTAACACAAAATGACTTGATGCTCAAAACCTCATGCCTGGTTAGGACACGATGCTACTATGAAAGATTCAGTGCAAGTACAAACACAATGGCCATAAACGATGTGTTCTTGTTATTACCGTAAATACAATCTTTTTCTAATTTCATAAAAGCTCAACCATTTTACATGCCATTTTATTCTAGATAATTTTTGCCTGATATGCTTTCGTAATTCTTAAATTACATTTTAAAAAAATCTAATTTCATTGTTTGAAACAACATCTAAACAAATAAAAATCCTGAGACTCAATCCTGAGTGGCTCTAGTGATGCACTGATTAAGTAAAGATGATAATTCAGAGTCTTGCGCACACCGCAATGTTTAAGATATACTATAATATTACAATCTCCAATTTTTAAGTTAATGCATAATCACATGTATTTAACAAAGCAGGACTGCAGGCATGTGGGCTGCAGATGAGATCCAGTCACTATCAGAGTCTGGCCAGCAGGAGACGCAACAACATGTGTCTTCCACTCCACTGGAAAATGTGTCTTATGTAATAGACGCTGCACGCCAATGCATCAACACCAGCATATAAAGCCAGACTATGAATCATCTTTTGGTTCATTTCTCATGTCTGGATATCAAGGTTTAGGCCAATTCACATCTAAAAGATTGTCACATTTCTCAGAAAACCATCAATCTGCCGGATAAAACAGTTTGAATTAGGACCTATTACATCACTTTGCATTTGGGAGGGCTTTTACGTCATTTTTTATTTTTCCATTGTCATCCGACTTTCCATCATTTTTATTTCTTTATCTCTTGATGATTTCCTACTAAACAGGGCAAAATAAACGAATGATAATAACAATTATTATTATTAAGATTATTGTTATAATTTCAAACCAACCTTTTTCTCATTGTTTGCCATTCGGTCTTTGGCCTCTTTGGCTTTCTGAATGGCTTTCAGCACCTCCACCGTGTCCAGCTCTTTTTCTGTGGTGGTTGTACCATTCAAACACACCTGCATGACAAATATGAATTATACCCTTATAATATATATCAACCCAAAACAAATTCAGAAAAATGCATGAAAAAAATGAATCATAAATGTAAATTATTTGTTCTTTTTCCTTACTGCAAACAGTGCAGTAAACAGATCAAATCCTCAATGAAAAGCTCCGTACCTCGGACGCCCGGTCGCAGAACTGCGCCAAAACTTTAGTCCTGTAGTCTGGGATGATGCACATGGGGTTATCAGACACAGACAGCTTCTCCAGACAGGGAAGAGTACTGATGTGTTTGATTTCATCCAGCTACAATAAAAAATACAAGACTTATGTTGAGCAACTGATGGTGTCAAGAAAAGACCGTCTAAGCAAATACTGTAATAAACTACCTGTGCTAATCTGTTGCTGCTCAAATCCAGGTTAACCAACGAGTACAGTTTACTGAGGCCCGAGAGCGTCTCCAGCTGATTCCCAGACAGATTCAAAGTCTTGACATTCCCCAGTTTAGTGTGAACGCCCTCCAGGACTCGGAGTTTGTTGAAGGACAGATCCAGGTGAACCAGGTTGTACAAATGCTGCAGTCAAAAAAAGAAGAAATTCATTGGATTCTTAACGTCAAACCTACTTTGTATTTTAAAAATAAAATAATTGAACTATCCAGAGACGACACACCTGGAGGTTTTCCACTAGAGACAATTGATTATAGCTGAGATCAAGGAATTCGACTTCAGGAATCAGTTTCTGCGCCCAAAAAAATAAATAAAAGCTCAATAAAAAGATAAATGACAACTGATGTTTATCTGATATAATGTACGACAGAAACCATAACTCACCACCGAGTCATCAATACAGCGTATGAAGTTTCGGCTCATGTCCAAAGTGGTGAGCATCTTCCACGTGGGAATGATCGCCGTCACGGGACAATCCGTATCAACACCTTCAGGTTCCCACTGCGCAAATTCAGACGCTTCGGGAACTAAGATTTCCTATTGAAGACGGAGCTTATATTATCTTTAGCTTTAAGACTTCAAGCTTCAAACTGCGTTTCTTGAGACAGCGTACCTTCATGCTGCTGGCTGAGAGGTGTATGCGGAGCGAGGCCAGGGTGGGCTTTAGGAAAGGCAGATCTTTGATTTGTCCGGCATCACAATCACTGATCTGAGAATGAAGGGTAAGTGTTAGAAACATCATCCACCGCAGACTCTCACGAAACACAAACGGTGAGTCTCCTCACCTCGATCTGAAGCAGCGATTTAAAGATGGACAGGACAAACGGGAGACTCTGCTCCTCGATGTTACTCGTCCCCACAGCTGCTTTCATTCCAGAGATCTGAGCGTGAAGATTTCATGTCAACAGCAGATTACACAGGAGAGCTCTGACACTTTCTTTTATTATTATAGTTTCTTCTACTGTATTTATAATAGAGAATTAGATTAAATTAAATTAAAATTAAATTTATGCATTTAGCAGACGCTTTTATCCAAAGCGACTTACAGTGCATTCAGGCTATCAACTTTTACCTGTCATGTGTTCCCGGGGAATCGAACCCACAACCTTGCGCTTGATAGTGCAGTGCTCTACCAATTGAGCTACAGGAACACTAGTAGCGAGTTTTAAGACAAAACCAGTCTTAAGTGTTCCTGTGGCTCAGTGGTAGAGCATTGTGATACCAGCGCAAAAGGTTGTGGGTTCGATTCCCAGGGAGCACATGTTAGCTAAAAATGATAGCCTGAATGCACTGTACGTTGTTCTGAATAAAAGCATCTGCTAAATGCATAAATTAAATTTTTATTTTTATTTAAGTCGCTTGGGTATATTTGTAGCAATAGCCAAAAAATACAGTACATGGGTCAACATTTTTATTTTTCTTTCATAAAGTTAAGATTATGTTCCTTGAAGATATTTTGTAAACTTCCTACTGTAAATATACCAAAACTTTTTGATTAGTGATATGCATTGCTAACAATTCATTTGGAAACTTTAAAGGAGATTTTATTCTCAGTATTTAGATTTTATGCACCGACAGATTCCAGATCTGTAAATAGTTGTATCTCAAACACATATTGTCCGATCCTAACAAACCATACATCAATGGAAAGCTTACTTATTTATTTAATGTATAAATCTCAATTTCGAAAAAATTTACACTTATGCCTGCTTTTGTGCTCCATACAAACTGATATTGGCACTAGTATTTCATGATGTTTAATAAAGTGACACGCTCAAACCTTGAGGTACTTGAGGCGGCAGGTGAAGTCCAGGATGTGTCCCAGGTCAGCTCGGGCGTCTCCGTTGGCACAGGTAGGTTTGGAGAGTTTCAGCTGCTGTGTGACGGCGTACAACTGGAGCGGCCTGAGCAGAAACACCTTGCCTGCATCCAACCACTGCTCACCTAGAAGAAAAGACACAACTAAATATAGAGGCTGTACAAATCAGCAAGATTTTTTACAAACATAAACACTTGAATTCAGCACGGATGTTTTAAATTGATCAAAAAATCGAAGTAAAAACATTTAGAATGTAACGATTCTTTTGAACTTCCTTTTCATTAAAGAATCTTGTTAATAAAAGCGTCAATGCAAATTAAAAATATTAAACTTGTTGAATAAACAAAGTTGAAGTTTTAAACTTTGATAAAAAAAACATTTGACATTTTAAAGTATATTTAGACAGAACAGAAAACAGTTCTTTGAAATTGTAATAATGTTTCACAATTACTGTTTTTACTTTACTTTTGCTCAAATAAATATTTAAAACTTATTTACTTATTTAAACACCAAATGTCTAAACTAGTATAATGTAAAACTGCTCATATAATGAATTATGCAAATTACCAATTAAATTATATATAATGGGATTTGTAGAAAATGAAAATGGGGGTAATTTTTTTTTTTTTTTATAATCTATTTATATTCTTTGTATCATCATCTTATTAATTGTTATCATTGGTCCAATATGAACAACACAATTTTAAAGGTACCAGAATGCTGTTATCCATCTTTTCTATGCTACATTAAAATATTTGATGTATGGTTTCACTTTAAGCATGCAAAAGTCTAGTTTGGAGCTTTATTATAATAGGATGGATTTATAATAAAGCCCGTGACATTGTTTATCGGCCAACACATTTAATGCTGTACATTTCAAGCATATTATAACTTAATAAATTAATAACAACACACCCTTATGAAAGAGCTCTTCAGCCAGGGCCCCAGCAATCCCACTGATTTCCTGAAAATAATAAAGTTCAAGTCAAAGTTGGAATCTGTCACAACAAGAATTACATTTGATCATTTAAGCCGTTAAGAAATTCCAACGAGTGGCTTTGTTCATAGACTAAACTACAAAAAAAAACACCAGCCGAAACAGCAATATAACTGAATTGAGTTTAATGGTCTGCATGTGCTCCGTCAAAACATTTCCTGAAAGACTGTACCAGGAGAATAGAGAAATGATTTCCAAATTCCTCATGACATCCTGTTTAAAGGAACAGTCCTCCCCGAAAATAACATTTACTGAAAAAATACCAACCCTCAGTTTACTTCAGCCTCAGATTTGGAGAATTTCACAATAGCATTGCATCACTTGCTCATCCTCTGCAGTGAATGGGTGCCGTCAGAATGAGAGTCCAACACATAAGACATGACCTGATGGACTGGAGTGGTGTGGATTACTGTGATGTTTATTATCAGCTGTTTGGTGTTTGACGGCACCCATTCACTAAAGAGGATCCACTGGTGAGCAAATGAAGGAATGCTACATTTCCCCAGATCTGTTCCGAGGAAGGACAAACTCATCTACATCTTGAGATTTTCTGCAAATCTTCATATGTTTTGCTTTAATGTTTGTGTGTGCTTCTTTAACTCATCTCCTGAAAGATCTCGTCCAGAAATGACTCTGATATCCTGTTTTTCGTTCTACACATTGTGAGAAATTGAGTTGTAATGCATGCCGATGTGCACAAATGCCAATAAAGGACAAATGCACAAACATAAACCACGTCTGCTCTCCAAAATAACTCAATCCGGTCATGTCTATTACATAGAAAAGCCTTACAGAGATCAATAGAGCAAGAGTTGCATGCAGTTGCTTTGGATGGATTACACACAATCTCCGGTTAACATTTAACCAGCATGTGACAGAATCTTAAGTTTACTATCTTCTGCTTCTTATCAAACACAAAGCACATAAAAACTTACATAAAAGTGAAAGAGTAAGAAGTTGGACAGGACTTTGGGGGCGGACGCAGGGAATCTGCTCAGGAGCGTTTGGAGATAAACCTCCAGCTCCTTCTGTCGCTTCTCCACGAGACTTTTGGAGTTTTTGCCGATGATCTTCTTGGGCGGCAACAGATGCTTATCGATCTTCTTCTCCACAGTGAGCTGAAGTCAACAACGTTTAACCAGTTTTATCAGCCAGTCACTATGAACTATGAACACAATGTTAATATCTGATATCTGATCTGTTGTTGATTATGACATGACTCACTTTTTCGTGCAACTCGTGAAAGTCGCTGTAACGATGCTTGACCGTCCATCTGTGATCTCCAACATTCACCTCTATGACGTAAACCTGAAACAAATATGCATTTAAATATATATATGTATATATATATATATATATATATATATATATATATATATATATATATATATATATATATATATATATATATATATACACACATTTGTTTTGTTTTTTCAAAATAAATCTGACATTATCATTATTAGCTAATGTTTCTCATGTTGTTTCTCTTTCATTCATGTAAACATTGATATTTTTATCCCCATATTAGTGTTCATTATTAACTCTTGTGCAAGAAACGTGCTTTATTAAAAAGTCTACTTTATCTTAGAGATTCTAGTAATAAACTAAACATACTTTTAACCACCAAAACTAACAGTGTAAATCACTTTTATGTATTTATAAAAAGTGCTACCACGTCAAACTGACCGTGTAGTTCTCCACCAGCTCGGATCCGATGATACGGACGCGTTTCTCCGCGTTCTGCTCCGGTAGATGCGGCGCGTCCATCTTCACTTCAGCGCGAATTTTAACGCGTCGCTAAAAAAAATTGCAAATCTAACTGTCATGTCGCGCCTCCATCTTTGTTGTGGTTTGACAGGAGCGAAGCGCCTGCTTCTCGTATTTCTCACGCACCGCGGCGCTCACACACAAAGAGAGATGTATCGCCCCCTGCAGTACTACTCAAACTAGTTTTCACACACACACACACACACACACACACACACACACACACACACACACACACACACACACACACACACACACATACATACATATATATATATATATATATATATATATATATATATATATAATCACTCCATTGATATAAATAAGGTTGAATTCACTCTATTTATTTTATGAAGTGGTATTTAACTAATCTTTTAATATAAATATTTATCTAATCTTTTATTTTATTTGTGTTGCATAAATATTTATCTAATCTTTTATTTTATTTGGGTTGCATATCAGTGTAAAGCTATACTTTAACAGAATTTTGATATTAATCACATTTTCTTACATGCTTTTGCATATGCAAATATATATGTATCTAAAACAGGTTTATATCAGTGTTTCTTTCTATCACAAACATGCTAACTCATGCAATTTCTCTATGAACCTCTAGGGGTTTCAGAAGCAAGGAATTGTAACCAATTCTACACGCAAAATAATGAAAATGTAAATAAATAAATCACAAATGTGCTATTACTCATATTTTATACATTGCACGTTATTTGTTATTTACATGAAATTTACAAAAAAAAATCATTCGATCTTCTTTCACCTAATATATTGAATATCTAAATATATAATAATATCTAATATATTGAAGTACCCCTGATATTTTGAAATAAATATTTTAATAACTGAGCATCGCACTTGCATTTAATAAGATTCTCTGACGTTGGTTATAGGTCACATGAAACGCGCGTAAGCAAATAAAATATATGATTTTATATATAAGCGTTTCTTATGATTTATTTTACATTTATATAATTTAGTTATTTATTCACTTTTCATTAAACTAAAAAAACTGCAGTCCCTTTACGAACCTCAGACGTAATATTTAGTGCACTAAAAGTTGTTAATCACAACAAATGGAATATATATATATTAATTACTCTTTGTATTTTTATATTAATATGGTACACGACTATACTGTTTAATTCAATGTAATAAACGAGTTAATCTAAAAGTAATCAAAAAGTAGCCTGATTATATTAAACTTACCTAATATGATGTAATGGATTACGTTACTAATTAAAATTTTGATCATGTAATTTGGATAAAATAAGGGAGTAGAGTTTGTAAGTAATACCCAGCTCTGGATACTAATTTTTGATTCTCAGTATGTTCGGAAATGTTATTTTGTTAGTGGTTTCCACCAATTTTTTTTTTGGTTCCCTGCAATGTAATATGCTAATATATTATGTAATAAGTAAGCATTGTTATTGAATCATTCTCCTTTAGGCTTGATTAGACAAATGCTACATCGACGGAAAATCTTAGTCATATATCATGGATATAGAATAGAATATTTAGTGTTTGTACATTTATAGTGCATGTCATGTCTTAATAAGGAAAACGAGAGTGCGTCTTCGTATAAGCCTAAAACAGAACTGAGAAATGAAGAACAACAACCGTTCACAGAACAGCCATTGGTTTGTTGTTCTCTCATCTTTCACATATATCACGTATGCACGCTCTTTGTCGTGGTGATGTTTCTCAGCTGATCTCAGGACAGTTATGCGTTCTTGTCCATAAATGAAGGAGTCTTGTTTTATGACTGAAAAAACTGATCCTGGAACAGCAACTGCGAAGACGAGAAGGAACAAACCATTCTGTTCTCGGAGGGGTTCAGTTTCCGAGACACGAAAAAACGCTTTATCGCTGCTCCTAAGATAAAAATAGATTTTTTTGTTTTAAATCATATAAAATATAAATCTTAATTAGTATATATATGATGTTGTTAGATAAAACCGAAGTCGAATTTTAAATACTTTACCTCAAGAAAGAACGACACGCCCCCATGCCTTCAAAGCGGGTTGACGCCCCCTCAACAGTATAAATAGCCCACTAGACGCGGAATTCTGTAGATGTCAACTGTCATTTCGAGCTCAACGCTAGTCAGGGACGAAGAGAAAACGTAGTTTGTTGGCACTTATCCAAAGTTACACAAACTACAAACATATTTTTCCACTCCTTAGACATTTAGACAACGATTCTGCTTTTAATCTGAATCAAAAAAGACACAGGTTATTCGGAAAAGCTGAGGAGGGGTGTGACTGGTCTCAGATCAGAGACATACGCGCGTCAAGCTGCATATACAGAGGGCACTGCGCCAGGCTATGTGCCATCTAAAGCCAGTGACCAAGAAAAAATCTGAAAAGATTGTAAAAAGGTAGACGACCGGGGGTGAATCGTGTAGAGAGGCACGAATTACCAAAACCCTTAAGCGAGGAGAAGAAGCAGCCTTTGTTGCCCTCCAGATTATGTGAGAGCGCACTACAGCTGATGCTAGACGCTGAGAAAATGTGCGGAAGGGGCATGATGTGCCAATGGGAGGTCTACAGCAACAAACCCAACAGCAAGGAGACCGAGAAACCCAAGATCGAGTCAAGGAGAACCAACGGCGGCGCTAAACTGAAGTGGCACAAATGGGGAAGGAGACCAGCAAGAAGGGCGCACAATCCAGAAATGCGCAGACATCGAGCAAGACTGTCTCGATGGTCTAGGACTCTGGTTTCATTGCGTCCTGCCAACATTCAAGGCAACCGAGCGCCTGGCATGAGGGCGCCCAGGAACACCAACCAGTTCCTAATGCATGAGAAATACCAGATGATGCACATGCGATCGGACTCTGTTGGAACCGATAGCGGGTCCGACTGCGAAATGGACTTCGCGGATATGGACTCATACTTGGGCGTTCTGGAGAACGCTAGAGGCGCACTTTTGGACAGTCCAGATCTGCCTCCACCTCTCACATTTTATGCTCGACAGATGAACCAATGCAAGCCATTTCCCTTCTTCAGCTTCGATCAAGAGGAAAGCATGCAGTATTTCCCCTCGGAAGACGACGTGATGCAAAGCGAAGACTTCATGCAAAGGGACTTCAAAGAATTCTGTGACACTGTGGCACCATGTATTTAGACACCTGCCACAGGTAACGTGTTTTTCTGAACTGTTTTACACGACCAAATCTGTTGATTGCAATGCAATGCGAGACATTTCTTTGTTTGTTTGTTCTGTGCTGTGTTATGATTGGACGGTCCAAAGTAGGAGTGTGACCAGCCAGCCAATCACCATCGAGCTCATTTGATCCCTCTTGACAAACGTAGCAGCGGAAAACTAATTCCTATGTCAAATGTTTTTCATAATAAATCAGCATCTTTTATTGCACTTTGTCTATATTTTATTTATTACACAATTCGTTTTGGAGACACTCTGCTCAATGAATAACGAGTTGCACGTATAAAATGCACAGAATAATATAATTATTCACAACCTTTGCATGGTTTACATTTGTAATTATGTAAAAACTGAACAGTAGCTCATTAGATATACTGTGCCCTTATACATTACAAAGAATGGCACAATACATATTTTGGTGTTATAAAAAAAGGAGATGTGTAATAGAATTACGATGACCGCATAACATTTAAGAACCTTTTTTTTCCAACATACACACCCATCTAGTACAGCAGTGCTGGGTAATAGAGATCTGACACAAGAACAATAGCAAATCTCATGAGACAAGGGATATGGGTGTGTGCAAAAGAAAAAATAACCATCTAATCCACGTCACTGATTGGGTTTCTGTTTTCACAGCACACAACGAGACCTATGATCAACTCTGGTCTTTGAATATGACAAGATATCCGTGTTAATAAACCCCACTAAATCAATAAAATTGCAAAAAGGTTAGACAAAAAGGCTCTGATGAAATCTTTCTCACAAGTCGAGCCCTGAGTGTTTTGATCAGCAGTGGTTCAGCCCCTTTCCTGCGCAGCTTGACAACAGCATCTCAGATAATTGTGGTGCAACTTCTTGTGGCCGAGCTAGCAGTATTGTGTGTTCAGTCCTCTGGCTTCATTTCCAGCCCATTAACTGCTGATAAAAGAAATCATTTTACTGCGATGGGAAAAGAGAGTTTCTAAGTAGTTGACTTGGCAGGTGTGGCATGATCTATCTAAAACTATTTAAAAATAAATGAAAAATAAGCTTAATAAACTTCTTTTTTAATGATAATTGCAATTTTTATTACCTTATTAACTGAGAGAATGCATGCAATATTTACCAGATAGATAGATAGATACTTAAATGGAAATATAGATTAAGAATCAAGTTTTTGTGAAATGAAAAGCTGGTACAAATGACAAATCACATGACAATGTTACTAAAACTTTAAACTACAATTAAAAAGGAAAATTTAAAATAAAAAAACTAATTCAAATTATTCAAAAACTATTATCTTTATAATTAATAACACTGTGTTTTGGGTGTAATTTAGATTTTTTTTGTAATGTAAATCAAATATATAAAAGAACATTTTCATTGCAGTCTGCACAAATAAAAGGCAGTAATACAAATACTATAATATGAAATGATGTATAAATATTTTATATTTTACTAGCATATGATTGTTTTTAATTAATTACAGTCATAAGAATTAAAAAATAAATATTACTTGCCATGAAAAAAAAAGTGTGTTTTGTGATTAAATGTGGCATGGGCTTACTTGATGGATTTCATGAAACTGACTCTTGTTAGTAATTAAAGTGGTTTGGGAGTTAGTAAGAGCACCTAAAAATGCACCCTTAAAAATTTCCCTTAAACAGTAATATCATTCAAATCTTAAACCTTAATAAAAGAACTCTTTCTCGGTGCAGTGCATTACAATTTTTACCTCTATGTTTCTATTCAAACATGCACATTATCCAAACAGTTTAAGATTAAACACGCTTAATGCCAGGAACAAGATTTTGGGGCCGGACATGTGTCGAATGAGGCAAAACCGTCCTTTGGACCAGAGCTTAAGGTGTTAGATTAAATGTGTGTTGGGGCTTGTTATCAAGGTGGAGGATCACTTAATCAATAAGCAAAGCAGCTTAACTTTGCTGTAAAACATTATATAACATCTACATCACTGTTAGAAAGGACTCTCCCATTCTGTAAATGGGCAGATGGCATGACATGTCTGGGCAGTGTCTTGAATCATATTTATACTTCATGTATAATTATAATGACCTCATATTGGATTTATGACCACATACTGTTTCAGACTCTACACTGGAAAGCCTGTACTTGTCAAAGTTCATAAAAAAAAGAGTACTATTTCATGCCAAATGCATTATGTAAATGACATTTTGTGGGACTGTTGTGAAAGGAAATGTATAATACTAATATAGACATCAAACCGAAACTCTGAAATAAGGAAGATTCAGCTTCCAAAGAAGCAGAAGATCTTGATCATGTGACACTGATGGTGGGAGGAGGGGAGGAACAGGATAACGACGACAACTTTACCAAAAACAAGATTCTGTCGGTCGGGTCAAAGCTGGTTTGCCTCGTTCTTCTTTTCTTTACAGTATCTTTCATAAATCTATTTAGTATATATGTACTGTAATACCTATTAAACATCAACATTGACTCTATTTAATACCAGTTCTTCATGCAATTGTGCATGATTAATCAGTGCACATAATTCAATTAAACTTTGTAAAATTTTGTAAAAATGTATTGTAAGCTGCTTTCGAGAACAGTGCCTCCTACATTAATCAATATACACGTCTGTTAGATCAATTTACGATTGTTTCAACAGAGGTCAGGCCAGGGAAAAACAAAAATCTGCACAGGCTAATACTACAGTACAGTAAAAATACAAAAACGTTACATGCAAACTAAAACAGGCGCTATACCTTTAAACGGCCAAGAGCCAGGCTACAGTTGAGGGCTGGGGTGGATGTGTGTGTGTTGTGTGGGGGATGGGTTCCTCTCAAAGGCCTTCGCTATAGAAACAAATCCATGACCCAATGGTGTAAACCTTGGGTGGAAGAGGCACACAATCACGTCCTAATTTCTCTCTCAATGACATGTCATGACAGGCCGAGCAAGTTATCAATACAAACTAGCCTGTTGTCATAATCCAGAGTGTTTTTACCCCATCAAAATTCAAAGATTGAATCATCCTTAAGTGTGTACTTTAAAAACAAAGCATTTTAGTCATTATACATGGCTAAATAGTGTAGTTAGCAACTCCTTTAGCTGTGATTATATTCGCAATGTAGCATAGCCTCAAATGGTATCGCTTTGAGTCACATAAATGTAGATGCTGTTATGGTGAAGTCATTCACATTTTCATTCATGCATCTTACAGACACTTTTATGCAAAGTGACTCACAATTCATTCAAGATACATTTTTAACATTTCATTAGCAGTTAACACTATAAATATGTACATTTTTGCTTAAATCGGTCATACTGCATAGTTCCTGTTGCGCTAAAGTCATTGACGTTTGCATCTACATTTATGTATTTTACAGACACATTTATCGAAAAGTGACTCACAGACTGTTCAAGATTCATTTTTAGCAGTTCATTAGCAGTTAGCATATTGTGAGTATAATCACAGCTAAAGTAGCTGTTAGCTACATTCTTTAGCCATAGATTTGCTCAAATCAGTGATTTTCTTGTTTGCACTGCGTAGATGTTGTTGCACTAGAGTCATTAACATTTACATTATGTATTTGACAGAACTTTTATCCAAACTGACGTAGGTGTGCCCCAAAGATGCACTGGTTTTTCTGGTTATTTAAGAGCATCATCCGAGTATTTAAAGTGGACTTCTTTTTAAAATTCTCACCATTAAATGGCACTATTTATATCACACAACGTCATAAAATAATACATAAGTGCACAATTCGGAACGGTTTGCACTATAGCATTAGACACTACGTCCAATGAGAGTATAACATTGATGTTGACATTTACCGTTAAGTATTTGACAGACATTTTTACCAAAAGTGACACATGCCATTCAAGATAAATTTTTTAACAGTTCATTAGCAGTTAGCGCAATACTGTTAATATAGTTTAATTAATTGTTAACTACATTCTTAACCTGCTGGGGGAAAAGAAATGCTGAAACCAGCCTAAGCTGTGGCTAGTTTTAGATGGTCTTTCCAGTCCAGTCATAGCTAGTTTCAGAAGGCTTTTGACCTCTTCTATAGCTAGTCAGGCAGTCAGCCACTTAAACCAGTCAACCAACCAGCACGACTAGTTTTAGATGTTTTTTTTCTCAGCCAGGAAAAATGTACCTTTAGATCAATGACTTTTGCTTGTTTGCGTTTTAAGACCGTTTTCCTGTTAACAGTTAATGCTACTGCATCAAACGCTTCAATGCTAACTGCTAATGCTTTGCTAAGAATGTAAATTGAATGCACTGTGAATGACTTGGGATAAAAGTCTCTACATTTAGATGTAAATGTGAATGACTTTAGTTGAGCAACATTCATACAGCACAAACAAGATCCGTTTTTCTTAAATGGCAACAAAAGTGAGCAAACTGAGGAAACACTGCAGATAAGTAGAAGGCAAGACCCATAGACTGTGAATGTGGGTTCATTCCCTTCCCCCGCTGCCAAAGACGCTGCTAGCAGGATTATTCAGCGAGATAATGATATAAGAGAGCACTCAATCCCAATCGACTCTCTCTCTCCCTCCCGCTGGCTCGCTTTCCTCTTGCACACAGCTTAATCTCCTAACAGGCCCAAAGGCTGCACTTCGTGTTTTACGCCTCCACCCTTTCCCTCTATATCCTCTCCTCTCCTTCACAGACATATAAAGTGCCTCCTACACCCAATATTGAGAAAATCATGAGCCAGAAAGGGCCCCGTTTCATGCCGATGATCTGTCTCTGTCAGCCTCGCGTGGTTTGAGTTCTGGTGTTTGATCAGTGGGACTGTTTTTGTCAGAAATGCACCAGCCTTTGAAAGTAAAATGGGGTTTTTTTAATGTCAGAGAGGAAGAAATTGTTGAACTTTGGGCATCCCCTCTTAAATATCTCCTTATCGGATTTGAGAGAAATGATGAACTAACAATTATTTTTTATATATCCAAGAATGTAGCCATTGTACAATAAAAAGGGCTGATTTTCCTTAAGTATTTTTGTATTTATTTATTTTTTAATATTTTGAACTAGCTTTTATTTTTATATTTTCAGATTTCATTTGTGTTTATATATTTTATAATAATAAAAAAATGTAGACCAGTGTAATTTTCATTGCTTTTGTAGTTTTAGTAATTTTAGAGCTTTAATTGAAACTTTTATTTCTAAATTAAATTTTCATTAGTTTCAGTTTTAGGTTGAAGGTTTTAATTTTTTTTTTTAATCAATTAAATTCTATTATTTTATTTCAATTACAAAAAAAAAAAAAAAAAAATTCTGTAATTGTCAATTGCCAAAAACTTTTCACAAAAATAATTAAAATTAAAAATTCACATTTTTAATAGTTTTAATTTTAATTTTATTTAACAATAACACTTCCATAATGTCAATGCTGTCATTTTGGATTCTCCCTCTGTGACCTTGTACCCAGCTGCAGTTCTGGTTGACGTCATTTTATGGATTTGATTCTCACTTCTATAAATGAACCACTTTGATTTCCAAAGAAGACAATCTGACGGCATGAATAGTATTGTTAGGTGAATCCTTAATATTTTCTAGGTGTTTTCCTAGGCAGTGTTAAGGGAAACATCACTTTACCGTTTAACAGTTTAATTTGACCTGAGCCATATCATATCTACAGAGCTAAAGAAATAATAAACACACACAAAACCATGTAGCACCATGCTAAAAACCCTCCGAACGTCTTTACAACGGGATAAATAGCAATACAAACCAGAAAACCGTATAGCATGGAGAAAGCAACTTTTCCATGGGCAAAACACAGTAAAATCACGGGTGCAGTACATTTTCTTTCTGCAAAGTAAATCGACATTCATTTTACTGCATGCTAACTGGTTTTAATATATGGTTTACTAACAGGTCAGCATTTGTGTTGGTTCCTGGATATGGAAATGCATATAAATACTTTTAAATTCTCACAAACAAACAGGTTGTAAAGTGTACAGTAAAATTGTAAAGCAACAGCTGTTTTAAAAGTAAACAGTAAAACCAAAAAAAAAAAAAAAAAAAATGTACATGAATGAAATTATCTCGCTAGATCAAATCATACTTTTATTCATCTTTTCATTTTAACATTTAAAGTACAATAATACCGTTAGATGCAATGCAACATTTAAGCTACTTAAGTATGACTTTTGGCCTTTTGTAGTAAAATGTTTACTGAAATGCTATGGTCATAATATGATTTGTAATGAGCTTGAATTACTAAATCATCCTCTTGACATTCAAGAATAAGCTGTTACGTTGGGAACTACACTACTGAAGCTTGAAATGAAGACATTTGCAGCTTTTCTAACTGTTGCTGTTTAACACGAACCACCTGCACAGCGACACTCTTAACTAATTATATAAAACCTCAGCCTGTTGCACCAAGCATAAAGGAAAGCTGCTAATTTAAGTGCCAGGCAACACATTCTCCTTTCCTTCTTTTTTTCATTTCATTTCATTTTTGTGCCCAACACTGTTTGTGTATAACTAAGGAGGGTTGGAATTTTGTCTCAGTGCAAAAACAGACATTCCTGCTGTCACACACTAACCTGATATGCCAAAGCGATAGCCAATCAGAGACCAGGAAGCCTTTAAAATGGCCGTTGATGACAACCCCCTCATCTTAGCGTCATCCTATCGCTGAAGACGCCGATGTTATCCGAGCCCTACGCTTGGATGTGAACATTAATAGTTATAGATCCAAACAAGTGCTCTTTGAAAAGTCTGGGGGCAGGACAGGGTGGGATTTGAGGAACAGAGGATGGGAATGTTTGGAGTGAAAAACACACAAGACCTTTAAGTATGGAAAAGTACAGACTATTTTTCTAAAGTAAACACATGGTGGTTCATTGCAAAGTTTTGGCAATAGCATCTGTTGCTACAGACTGCAGCCACTAGTCAATTTTTTTAAATTCCAGCTATGCTGAAGCTAATATTTTGGTGGTTTATCAGTCAAATTTCTGTATTTACATAAGATATGCAGTACACATCTGTATGTGGAAAGCCTCTTATTTTACCCTTGCAGGCACGGTGTGTCATTTGGGGGAAGGGCTGTTATTATAGTCAGACACAGGCTAGGCTAGTCACCTGACTTTGTCTTTTTGAGCTGGCTAACACATTAGTAACACGTAACTGTGGAAGTTATTCACACTATGAGAGGAATTTACAGAGTAAAGTGTTGATATTTCAAACCAGCACGTATTCTGGTTCCTCCCCGCTCAGAAATTAGCCTCCCTTTGTCATAAAAACCACCAGAGTTCATTCCTATCTGTCAAACAGCTTGCTAATCTTTTCTAACATATGTTCACTGGTGAAAAAAAAAATTAAAACCTAGAAAAAGACTTTAAAATCAAGGCAGCTGTGCTGAGTTAATATTAAAATGGAGAATGAAATACCGTTTTTGGCTTCCCATCCCCCATTCACAGATTAGCATTACAGTTAGCATCATAAAGTCTAAATGTGACATGCTTTTGATAATAAAGGCTTTAAGTAGAACCTAAAATGGGGTTTTACATTACAATATTAACTTGCACAAAGGACTGTTTGCTAGTACTTTAGAAAAAATAATTATATATATACTACTGGCCCTTTAACAGACGCAGAAAGCAAAATGATAATCTGAGGAATCTTAATAGACATAAAACTTTTTTAATCTCCACACAATCACACAGCAACTCAAAAATCTTGTATCTATGCTAGGAACGTGAATTATTCCTCCGATCATGTGTTTTGTTGAGGAGGGGCGAGTTATTAATTCTAGCAAAGTGGGTAAAAAATAAATCCATTGAAGGATGAGGTCAAGCAATATTTAGAAAACAGAATATTTCTTTTTGTGGGTTCTTTCAAACATACACCAGCAACATGCTAACTTTTTTTTTTTAGCAACATGCTAACTACCACATTCATCATCCTAGCATTAGCAATATGCTAAAAACCACTCAAAGCATATTAAACACCATTACAAAACCCATACTATTTTATCTAAAAAGTTCCAAAATTAAATGTATTATGATTGAAGTCCAAAAACAGAACTTGGTGATGCAAAACGGTCGTTTTGGGGGACTTATGTCACTGTACAACAGCTGTTATCAGTCCTTGACGAGCTGTGATGTCACACTGAAATCGGAAACCACAGCGTCCTGTTTATACACAGAACACAGTGTGCATGACTATATTTCAGATCCACAGACGTGCTGCTTTGCCTAGTGAGCAAAACCACTGTTGATCAAACACAAAGTCAATGGAACCACGACATTCTTTAACACAGAGACACACAATACGCTAACTGGGCAGAGCCAAATAGTTCATGTATATTTATTTATTAAGGGTTTCATGGGTGGACGAGTGCAAGGTTTTAGCTGCTTGAGTGATTGCATGTTTCATTCTTGGCCTTTGCACAGACTGACATAAAACACGTTCAGTGCCAACTTGCCTGCGCTTGTGTGACCTTGAAAAAAAAATCATTCTAACTGAATTTGCAATTTAAGTAAGACATGCAACAGTTCACACATAACATTTATTTACACGAACTGCACTAAAGCAAAACAGTGTTAACAAATGGCAAAATGTATCCAGTTACTATACCTAAACTATATAGCATTTAGTTTTTACTTGTACTTATTTGCAAAATAGAACCTAAATTCTTTCTTATATGAGAAACAAAATTTTTTTTATTAAAAAAAATATATCTGTGCTCAAAACCTTCATGGATAACATTACATTTTTAAACATTTTTTGGAAGTTTACACAAGAGTAAAGACTCCAGTTACCCTTTTGCTCTAGCTGGTGGAAACTGCTTGAGTCTGCAGATAAGGGTAAGACTAAACACCAGGGGTCAAATATCACTATCATTAGCCAAAATGGACACTAAGACCAGGTCGAAGAGTTTCCTCAATCATCCTTGCACATAAAGTACGTTTTCCCCCAAATTTAAAGTGTCTTTGTAGCTGTCGACACCGTGCAATCTTTCCTTACAGACTAGATGCAAAAAGATCTAAACAAAATGCATTACAAAATTGCATTATGTAACATTTGCATGATCTTCTGTGCAGAACGTACGTACTAAACGGTCTTTAAAGCAGCGCATGTAAACACATACAAAGCACAGAGTAGGTTTTCTAGAACACAACTTTGTGGTTGATCCTGTGGTTTGGAGAAAGTGAGTGAAGAATGAAAACACACTGAAGCCTGCTGCAATAGTCATGAAAGTATGATCTCATCACCATCTAGTGGTATAAAGAGACATTTATTAGCTCAAATAATAGAGATCATACAAAGGAAATATTCAGTAGATCATGTTTTTTTTAAATAATAAATTACAGCTATTAAACAGAATATGCAAAAGTGTCTCTGGAATTTCTTTTGAATACTTTAAATCGTTCAGGTATTCAGCGAAGGCCTCTGGTGTCTTTTGGCATCTCTTTTGTTTCTTGCGACACTCCTGTTTCATTGGGAAATTGCTGAAATTCATGCAATAAATAATGCAAACCGAATTCGAGTACCTTCAAATGTCATCTGTTTCAAGCAAAGGGACTGAGTATAAAATTTAGTTTAATGTTATGCACAAAATATTACTGCAAATATTACTAATCACTCAAATATGCATTTACATTTATGCATTTGGTAGAAGTTTTATCCAAAGCAACTTATAGTGCATTCAGGCTACACATTTATTTTTATTTTTTTTATCAGTATGTGTGTTCCCTGGGAGCTGAACCCAAGACATTTTGCGCTGCTAACACAATGCTCTACAACTGAGTCACAGTTGATTGAATTTTAATCAAAATGTAATCTAAACAAGATTCACAACATTTTAGTTGGTGTATATATAGATATGCGCAAAACATGCGTTTGTTATTTGATCAGTGACTTAGAAAGAGAGAAAGATATTTAATATATGGACAGTGAAAAAACAAAAATGGTGTAGAAACTATTTGTGAAACTGCCCAGAAATTGATAGTAGATTTCACAATTACAAAGAAACAGTCAAATAAATTTAAATCCAAAAATTAGTTTATCTAATACCTCTCTTTCTTCCGATCCTCTGTCTTGGTCTCAAAAGCAGCATGTTCTTGTTGTGTTGGGTTGTAATGTAGGCTGGAAACATCTCCGTTAAGCTAAAACAAGGTTCATAAACTTTTAAAAACAAGTGAAAAGATCAAAATGTATGCCTTTTCTTTCAAAGTGGACGTTTGTTGATCTTCATCAGATCCTGAATCGTCCTCTAAGTGCCCCCCCCCCCCCCCCCCCCAAGTTGTTCTTCTGGTCTGCTTGTGGCTTTATCCTCTTCTTCATCAGAATAAACACAAATTCAGTCCTGAAAAAGATCTTCGAGTAATGACTCTAAAAGACTATGAGGCAAATTCAATTTTCAGTGAATTACTACTCTAAATGATGGATGCAATGATATTAAAATTCAGGTCACTACAGATAAGACAATAATCATTTTATAATTCCTTTATGTACAATAAATCATGATCAAAACATACAAAATGTGTAAAATTATGCACACTACTAAAGTTGGCAAAACACAATTTAAAATGTGTATTTATTAGCAATGTTTCAGAACTTGTTACACAACACAAATGATTTTAAGCCTGATCAAAAAACCTGACCAAAAAGATTTTTATGTAAATTATTTTAATTGTTTTTTTAAATATAAATTTTGCAAGACATGGGACTGTATTACATATTACTCTGTATGGTATTATTTTTAAATGTATCTTACGTTAACATGTCATAGTTAAACAGTTCCTAAAATATTCCATGAGGCTGAATAAAAGCAAACGCTAAAGTAAACAGACTAATGCCGAAGATTCACATTCATATACTGATGTTACACTGTAAGTCGTCCGCTGTGACATCATGACGTGCATTTGGTTCCAATTTCGAATGTACCGCATCCTTATGGAATGTTCCATCGACAAAACAGTGAAGAAAAGTAATATTAGACAAATATCCGATTTATCTCATACGCATCGATGATTAAAGGCAGAAATATATTCATTTATAACAACTCCGCTTCATAATAATTATATTTAGATAAATGTTTAAGTGTGTTTTTGTATATATCTTCACCCCTGCAGTTCTCATTTGGTATGTTCCGTGTTGACGCGGGATTCAGTTGAATCAGTCAGAATCGTGGATTCGCTGTTTTCATTTTCAGGAGTAGATAAAAGTAAGTTTATTCCTATAAACACTCGATTTTAAGTTATTTAAGTATTAGATCCATATAGAAATAACATTTAGCTTTATATTACAACTTTAGACTTTATTAAGACTCTCGTCTGATTAATGTTTTGGTTTGTTCTGTCAAATCGAGCTCTTGTCATCGGATTTACGCTCGAAATATTGCTATTATAAAACAATATAAAATAATCTAAAGGTTTATAATTAACACATGGATAGCTGTTAGGATAATCCGTCGGTTTGATACATTTATAACAGCGTTTTTGACATGAACCGTCTCCTACAGAATGCAATGAAAAAAGCATGCGGTGAAATCTATTAAATATGTTGTATATTTTGTTGAAATGTTATATATTGCTTAAGTTAGATTAGTTAAAAGATTTTTTTTTACTTGAGTTTAGGACCTTTGCATATCAAAACAATTCTAGCATGCAAATGTAATTTAAGCTATATGTATATTATGTAAACGTGTGTATAATGCAATATCCTTCTCTCTTTCTGTATGTATTTTCAATGAACGGCTTTTTAGTAGATTGAGGAAGAGAATGGAGCAGAAATATGAAGAAGAGATCCAGATGCTCCAGCAGGAAATTGAAATGCTGGAGGCTGAACAGGAGGAGATTTTACGGTCCATTTCCATAGAGCATGGAGATCGACTACAGCATGAACTGTTAGTACGGACTACCTTTCAGTGGATTTGATCTAGTCTAAACTGGACATAAATTAACAAAAGCATAAAGTAAACATAATGAACAAAACTGTCTTCCTGTGATGTGAAATCTTTAAGGATAATCACAGTGAAAATGGTTCACTTGAGGACTGGACAACAGGAAATACATTGAAGGTTTCACTTTTTTTTTTTCCTCTTGCAGAAAGTCAGTGTTTGAGGAAAGAGGAGGATCACAGAAACCCGCTCTTTCAAAGCTGATCACAGAAGTCAGAGAGCTGGAAAAAGACCTCAGAAGACAGACGGAAATCAATGGGATTGCTCTAAATGAGTGTTTCGTAAAGACATTGCACAAAAGTGATTTTTTTTTAAATGTGCCTTTAATTACAAAATCATTTATATAGGTTAATTTCTCGATTTATTGCAAGAAAATTTTTTTTTACTTACTTCTGTTGTCTCTTCAGGTGAGAGAAAACTTGTACAGCAGCTCAGACTTGCAGGTCACTGCAGTGTACTTTTGTTCCAGGTTGAATTTGCAGTGACCGAGATTCAGGTACAAAGAAGTCACTTCATACTTATGCATGCACTTAACAGTATTAACACAGGTATTGTTTATTAAAATTAACACACTTTCAAAATGCTCACAAAATGGATACTTCTTTGCAAAGCAGGGTGTTTGAAATGTTTCTCCTACCAGATGAACGATGTAGATTGAGTGCTTTAGGACTTAAGATATTCACGGTCTTGCAGCTGATTGCAACAAAACCATGAGGTTAAGAAAATCCTTAATACTAATTTGTTTTATGAGTTTTGGTGTTTTTTATGAATGGTTAGCAAATTACCTGAACAATTTACTCACCTTCAGGCCATCCAAGATGTAGATGGATTTGTTTCTTCATCAGAACAGATTTGGAGAAATTAACATTTCATCACTTGCTCAGCAATTGATGCTCTTTTGTGAATGGGTGCCGTCAGAATGAGAGTCCAAACAGCTGATTAAAACATCACAAGTAATCCAAAGCACTCCAGTCGATCAGTAAATGTCTTGTGAAGAGAAAAGCTGCGTTTTTGCAAAGAACATAACCATTTAAACCACCAGTGAAGCCTGCCGTGATTGTTCTTAAAGTAAACACTAGAGGACAGCATGTCTCCATTTTGACCCAAGACTTTGTCATTTCAACATCAGATTTGTGCAGTAGACTTAAAATGTCTCTTTAATGGAGTAGATTCGACAATTATAGTTTTGTTGTTGTTCTTCTTTCTCTGAAATCTTCATGACAAGCATAAATGCAGTTCTTTGAGCGACCTCCTTAGCACCAATATTTACACAGCTGCATTAAATAATTCAGAATAGAAATGTTGGTTGGTGACTGATTTCACCCTAAACATTTTTGAGTTCTTTTAAACTGGCAACCTGTGGATAGATCAATATATAACTCTGTTTTATTTGTGTTGGAACATCTAAAGCTGAGTCACAGTAAAAATAAAAGAAATAAAAAATCTTTAAAGTTTAAAATGTTTACCATGTCAATAGTCAAGAATAAACTTGAAGCATTATATAAAGCACATAAAAAAGTGAAAGCAGGTTCATGCTCCAGTCTTAACAATAAAAAAAAGTAAAAGAGTTTCTTTCCTGAAGAGAGGAAATCCCATAAACCATCAGTTTCATGACAGGTGATGGAATAAATGCATAAATGCAGATCAGTTTAAGGCTATTTATTAAGAGTGTTTCTGATGTTCTTTAACTCTCAGTGTTTATTTCCAGGAGGACGATGCTCTGCGCAGGAGAGTTACAGAACTCAATCTCGTTGTGGATGGTGTTGAATTCAAAGATTTCTCTGCATTTGTGTCCAGGTAGAGTGATGACTGTTTAACAGCTTTAATATCATTGGTGTGTTTCTATTTTAAGGGATTTTGAGGAGATTTTAAGGAAGGTTTACTCACCCTCAGGTCATCCCAGATGTAGATATTTGTTTGTCCTTCAGAACAGACTTTGGGGAAATTCAGTACCACATCACTCAGTCCCTCACCAATGGATCCTCTGCAGTGAATGGGTGCCGTCAGAATGATATTAAAAGATGCATATTTTTGATAAATTGGTCATTAGGAAATTTTTTACATCAAACATCAAGCCAAAACAACTCTAAACAAATATGTTTTTATCAGCTATTTGGATTCTCATTCTGACGGCACCCATTCACTGCATAGCATCCATTGCTGAACAAGTGATGTAATGCTAATTTCTCCAAATCTTTTCAGATCAAGAAACAAACACAACTACATCTTGGATGCCCGGGAATAAGTAAATTTTTGGTCAATCTATTCCTTTAATATAATAGTAATTATTGTTATTTTTACATTTATTTAAAAAAAGGTAAATGGATTCCATAGATAATTAGATGGATGTACTCTTCACAAAATGTTGGATCTTGCTTGTTTGCTTAATTGAATCAACAGAAATCACATTTGGAGAAAATCCAGGTTGCGTAGTAGGTTACACAACATAAAACCTACAGTGTAAATAAACATCATGCAAGTGAATTCCCAGACACCATGGAAGAGTGTTCTTCTTTGTTAGTCTTGTAAAAAGACACAAATTCAAACAAAAAGAGGGGAAAAAGTATCCAAGTGGCTCATTAGCTGAATGCTGAGTGAACCCTGACCAGCTGTTGTTAACGGAGAGCGAGATAGTTCCTGCAGAGGTCTGATTTTCTCATCAGATCTCTCTGATGGGCGAGTGTTGTGAGATCAGGTTAGATCCGCTGCCGACTGATTGACTGACGGCGATGTACTCTTGAGGACCGTTCATATTAGGTAGTGTTTAAGTGAAATACCACATAACCTCAAAAGTATTAACTATTTTTAATAAAAAAATATTCCATCATTAGACAAATAATGGCTTTGTTTGTGTGTTTGAGTGATTTCTGTTGCGCTTGCAGCTGAAGGATTTGTTTATTCGTGGTCCAGGCCAAATTAACAAATAAATGTGATCATTAGGCATGTGGTCCATATCTGCTGTAGCTTTTTTTTTCCTGTTGTATTCTATTTTCTTCTGTTGTTTATTTTAAAGTGCCCCTATTATGGGTAATGAAAGGTTCTTATTTTGGCATTTATTTTTACCTTATTTGTTCAACGACTCCCAAATGATCCGCTCAACGATTAATTTTTCCAAACCCCTCGTTTGTGTGATGCTAATCTGCAGTTGATTGGTCCGATTGGTCTCATTTTTATTGATAAAGCAGCGTTTGTGAGCGCAGTGCTGCTTTAGGTACAGTTAACTGTGGAAACTAGTGTTGGCCGATATGGCCATTTTTCAAATCGTCATATCGTCAGCCCGTGAGATCGACGATACACGATATTATCATGCATGGGTGGAGTAAGAGTAAGATTGTCATATATTTGGTGTTTTAAACGGTGCAGGTGTGTGAGAGAGAGAGAGCCTATGGAATCACCAATAATCGAAAAAATATACTTTCAAACATACTGATAAACTAACGTTAAATATAAAAATACTTTATTTAAAACAGCTAGTTCATATATAGTCGAACTCAAATCTCATATCGCGCGTCCTCGTCCTATGACTAATCCATCTGCGCACGGAAGTTATCAATCTAAATATTCTGCAAAATCAGTCAACGGTGAAACTCAATAGTATATTTCATTGAAGTCCAACAGTTGAACACTAATATTGGACATAAATGAACACGTTAGATATAAAGTATTCGAAACAGGAAAGTTGATATATATTTGGAGTAAAGTTGAATTGAACTGATGCATCAGTCATACAGCGCTCCGGATCACACGCCTCATGTTGAGACCGACACACTGCCACAGAAACAAGAATGAGATGCATTCTGACATAACTGTGGCATTAAACTCAGTGAGGGCTCGTTTAAAATATTACACATATATAGGTCTTTCAGATTACTTGTTAAAGTGCAATGAAAAACCTTATATCTGCAGACGATGTACGTCTGTTTGTGGATGGGGACTTTGTAATGGCCAAAACTATGTATTTTGCATGCATCACATTATAGTGCGGAGTGCATGAAAATAATAACAGGCGGCAGAGCGAACTTATCATTGTGGTTCTCACGTAGTCCTTCAACGTCATCACCACATAGTGATCAGTCTTTAAGAGAAGGACTACGTGAGAACTGCTATGGATGATAAGTTCGTAAGTTCATGAGCCTAATATCGTCTTGACTATCGACAAAGACATCTGCTTACGTCGATATCTCTGACTATCATTGATACACGATACTATTGTCTATCGGCACAACCCTAGTGGAAACCGATATTTTACTGCACCAAAAGCGGCATCTAGTGACAAAGAATGAATTTGCATTTTTCTTTTAGACCAATGTATGAAAAGACCAACAAGTGGGCTGACAATGTGCTAATATTTCATGTCGACGTCAACATGAAACGGCTTTCAGTGATTCAGTCGACTCTTCCTTTTGAGAGACAACAACTTTATACACGGTGTACTTTCATATTTACAACTTTGCAGTATGTTTTCATTCACTTAGAGCTGTGTTAAACACTGCATGAAAGGTAATTAAAAAAAAAAACATAATAGGGGCACTAATGTATTATTCTATTGGTGTTTCTTCCTGGAGATGCACCGTTTGACCGGCCATAAATCGCAACCGGACATTTTTTGCTTAAAATATGCATTTTGGTCTTTTTTCGGCCGATTTTTCCAGAAGTGCACCCGCGTGCAAAGGCTACATTGTAATCATTCACTATCATCTCATTTGTGTGGAAGTATTTCGAAATCTGTGCACAGGACACGGGCAGCCGTTCAACACTAGAAATGCAGAGCTTCATGTCTGAGGCACAGATAGCAGGTAGCGATCAGCCGTTGATGTACTGGCGTTCAAATAAGAGTCCCTTTTCTGCACGCACTAAAGCTGCATACTGTACCTGTCCGCGCCCTGAACACGTGTAGACCGTGAAGAGATGTTCAGCTCAACTTCTTTTTTTTTTTTTTTGTAAATTAGAACTTAGAGCATACATGTCCGCATTGTTTATGCACACTTTCCTTCTTTCTTGTTTGTTGCTTAAAGTTAAAATAAAAAACGGAAATCGGTATCGGTATCGGAATCGGCCAGTTTGCCTTGTAAAAAATCGGTATCGGAATCGGCCAAGAAAAATCATGCTCGTGCATCCCTAGTTTCCTGTTCTGTTGTGATGTTTTATTCTGTTCTGTTCTTCTCCTCTCTGTATTCTGTTATATTTTGTAATATTCTGCTCTGTTCCATCTATTCTGATTCTATTTCGTTTTCTAGACTTTTTTTTTTTGCTTTGTTTGTGTGTATTCTGTTTCTAGTAAAGTGGCAAAAAAAAAATCTGGATTTATTATTCTGGGCCAAAATGTAATCAGTATCTCCTCCTAGAGTTTTATAGCTACAACCACCAAACTCAGGTCAGATCTTCAGCAACATGCTTATCATGTTAAAAACATGCTAGAAACAGGCTAACAACATGCTAATCATACTAGCAATGTGGTAAACAACATGCTAGCAACATGTTAATCATGGAAACAACGTGTTAGCAAACTTTATGAATCATGCTAACAACTTATTAATCATATTAGCAATATGCCATCAAAATGTTAAATCATACTAACATCTTTCTAATCATACTAGATGCATGTTAACAACATGCTTATTACGTTAAATGCATGCTAGTCATGATAAAAACATGCAACCAACATGGTAATTATGCTAGAAACATGATAGCAACATAAGAAAAATGTTAAAACATGCTAGCAACTTCAAAGTTTGTTCTCAGATTTTACCCATCTTTTCTGCTTTGTTCTATTCTATTGTGTTCTGTTGCTGTTGTGCTTTTTTGTTCTATTCTGTCAGTTTTGTATTGTTCCATTTTTGTGGTAAACTCCACAAAAATGAGAAGAGCAGCTTTACGGCAGGAGCATGTTTTTTTATGTTGGTGGAGAAATCTCTCTTTCTAATCTATGGATGGTTGCTCTTCTGGTGCTGTCATGAGTCAGTTCAGTCAGTTGTGTTCATAAGAAATCCGCACCCCACATAATGATGTGTGGATTTAATGTTTAAAAGTGCTGTGTTGACGGTCCATAACATGTCCCGCTCATTAAACTGTCAACAAATGGCACCAGCAAGTCGTTGACAGCCAACAGCACCCCAAAAATAGTGAACGTGTGGACCACCTGAAGGTCACTCCACCAGAGACCTCAGGGATCGATCAAAACCATTGCTGTCCTAGTTAATGTATTTGCTTCATTCGTTGGTTTAGAGAGATACAATTCCTGTATCTGTAGCTGTATGGTACATTTCCATTGATTCAAATCAACTGATCTCTCAATCAACATAATATCACATGAAATTTCACTTATCATAATATCACTTATACATTTGAACTACCAATGAATTTCTTTACATTTCAGAGTTTGTTTTCTAAAGGCATGACTATTGGATCTTTTGTGGTTGTTCCACTTGGGATGACAAATTACAGTTTGAAGCAATGCTGCTGTTTTGGCGGCGATTTGTTTGGGTTCTTTTCTAAAGTGCAGCCAGCCTCCTGGTCGCTGAATGTACATCTGGATCATATTGTCTGGTCTGAGAGTCCTGGCACGAGAGACTTGGAAAAATACTGGAGATAATGATTCTCACATAAGTCTGAGTTGCCTCTGCGTCTCAGGAAGACGCATTTTATAACCATTACGGTCCGTGTAAACTTAAGAATTTTTTGAGCACTTTTGTGGTCAGGTACATAAGTGGATTCAGGGATGTCTGTGGAGAAAGTTTTAAAGTGCTAAAACTACTGTATCCTCTATAGCTGTGCTTCCAACTTTTGTTCTGTTGTTGATGTTTAGATTTTTGACGAGTGTGAAGTTTGAATCAAAGCACAAACGAAGCACAATCACACAGGTTTTTGGAACCTATACATATTTTCTCTAATTTTTTTGCACAGTCTAAAAAGATAATGCCAGCCCTACATTTCACTGCTTGTTGTATGTCATATAACTTGTACGTGACAAATAAAATCATGAATCTAATATTAGCACATACCACAGGTTCTTGGCAGCATAACCAAGCAAATGAGTAAAACTGAAGGGGCAAATTTAGTGAAATTATACAAAGCAGCCAAACATTGATTTGCCATTAATCGGTCTGTTGAGCAATCCTGTCATTCGGTGTGTTTAGTCTGTTCGAAGTTAAAAGGTAAGCGTTCTTTAAAATGACTTTTTCAGATTCAAGGTCCCCAGTCAACAAATCTGAAATGCATGTATTACAAAATGAGATCCGTCGGCGAGGTTGATTTGTCTGTGGTTTCTTTTAAACAGCGTTAGACGTCAGTCAATCCAGATGGCTGATTAATGTTTGTAAACTTTCAGCTCACCCAAATCCAAAAAGTTTAAGGTGGACATTAATTGTGTGGGAGCCTTTTCTCCAACTCTTGCCATTAAGCTGCTGTCTTTTACTCTTGGAGTGGATCCATTTCGTTTTGAGAAACGTACCATTTTTCCATCACACATTACAGCACCGGCCTTTCACAGACAAGACTCGAGAGTCATGGAAAGTTGCGTTCTGTGCCACAGTTTTCTGGGCCCCTGGTAAATCTATGGAAAATCTCAAAATGTCTCGTAATGTCAGCCTTTGAATGGGATTAATCACAAATACACCGTTTATCCTTCTACATTGTATGTGGAGGATATTTCCCTGTGATTTGTTTTCTTATCAAATAATCCAATTAGAATTTACCAAATTGTTTATTTATCAAAGTGTGCAAATCAATGTTTGGTGTTCTGGGGTATTAATGTAACAATATCATCTTGTTTGCAGAGTGGAGGACACAAAAGACCTTCTTCTGTTCTTCAGGACCTTGAGGACGTTCTCTGAGAGATGTGAGGAGAGGCGTCAAACGTTTCAGCACTTTCAGGTAACCAGGAATAGAAGCAGGGAATAAAGTGCTCATCCAACTATGTATGGGCACAAATACTTGAGCACTGAGTAATGGTCGACCGATATATCGGCCGATATTTGGCATTTTTCCTAAATTGGCATTGGACAATAACAGTTAACAGTTCCAATATGAAAAGAAGTCTGTTTAATAATCCAATGGCAGCGTTAAACAAAGGAAGTAAAATGTATACAGAAAGTATTATAACGATTCCTTTTATATTTTTAGTAATAGAAAGGTAAACACTATAATGCTTTCTCATTTAGAGTCACCATGCAGCATTTACATCATTTAAACAAATATTTGAATGGCTAATGAAAATTACATTTCACAAACCTTGCAATCTATTTGATAAATCTATCAAATTATGCAGAGCTTTACGCATTTGCCCACTGTCATATTCATGTGTTACCTTGACTTTATTAGAAAAAATATGATTCCTAACTTCCCAGAATACTGAGTCCCCTGTTGGTTATGGTTTACTTTCTTTTAAATATTTTTAATAAATATTTATTTGATTGTAGAAAATACTAGGTCATTTAAAGTATAAGCAATATACCTTTTTATTGAAAAAAAAGCAATATCGGTCGATCACTAGTATTGAGAATTGACAGCAATGTCAGTTCTCATTGATCATGAAAGTAATTGTGACTTTTATTGAAATCTAATCACAGCTACACACAAACTAAACAAAAAGGGACTCAATTTAAATTGAGATTTGTCCAGTTGGTAGTATTCAAACTTTTGTTGTTGTTATGATGATAATCTAATTTGTAATGGAAAAGGTTTGTATTTCTATCACTTTCATTAAATCCTTATATAGTAAGTTGATATTTTAATAAGTTTAAAAAGGAATATGATTATTTAGTCCAATGTGTATCCACATTTGCATTTATGCATTTAGCAAACGCTTTTATCCAAAACGACTTACCGTGCATTCCGGCTATACATTTATTTTCTTTTATTAGTAGTTTTTTTTTATCAGTATCCAAAACAAAGACACTTGGTTTAATTAATTCCTTTGAGAGAAATATTTCAAAGATTCTACATGGAATAACAAAGTTCTCCACTTGTATTTCTCTTCTTGTAAGTACTTCCCCCTAATATGTATATATCATGAAACTTATACTCAAGAGTATGAGAAAGATTGCTGAATGTCAGATTGGGAACACATTCCATGACTCGATGGCAGTGAAAGTTTGGGAATAAAGCCTTCGAGTCAATATGAAAAACATTCCATTTTTTGCTTGGATCATTGTGCTGTGATCGCTGCCAATTTGGCTGGTTAAATGGAACAATATTACCCCACTTTTTCCAGAAGTTTCTGTGTGCAAAATATTTGGGTTTGCAATTTGCAGACAGTTGTTTTGGTCTCTTTTTGAAACTGCCTTTTTTCTTTTTTCTTTTTTTTTGCTTAATCTACAGTCTGGCATAGTTGTAAAAGATAAAAGCAAACTAGTCACACGTTTTTAGGAAGAAATAAAAGTGTATTTGACCTACAAAAGCAAAAATAACATACAATGCTTTACTGTACACTCTATTCATGTTTCATTCACATATAGGTAGTAATTACAAATTTAGCATATAAATAATATTCAAAATATTAAAGTAAAGCCAGCTGGGAAAGATCAGTGACTTGGAATTTGGCAAGAGTTCCTCGCCTTCTAATTAACTTAGCAGGCATCTTAATTTCAGCTAAAGAAAGACCATTTAACAGTACTAGAGGTGTCAGAAATTCACAGAGTTCTGAGGAATACTAGAAGCTTGACTGCAGCTTTTCATGAGCTCACATTTTTCAAAGCAGTAGCCTCCAGTGGTTATTTACAATGGATATGAAGTTATTCTTTCAAAGACTTGCGGTCCAGGTTAATCTACAACGTCAATATCAAGAGGAAATCTAAGTGTTTGGGCAGCTGTTACATAACTAGATGTATAATACAGGTTCTCATGATATTAGCTTCTACAGTCGTCTCTGCTCAAGCACCAGGAGACCGAATGACTTTTGCTTCTCGGTTTCAGTCATCATCATTTGCTATCCAAGGACTTCTCACTGTAGTGTACCTTTGATTCTGTTTTCATTGGTATCGCCCAATTGGCAGAGAATGCAGGCATGTGAAACTGTTGGGGTACTGGCCGAGGTTGACTGGATTTCCATCCATGCGGATTTCGTTCATGTTGGAGCGGATGTAGTAGGTGTTGTTACTTTTGCAGAAGGTGTCCACAGTCACGCTTGAAATGTTATTGTTCTAAAAAGCACAGCAAGAGAAGGGGTTAGAGTTCCTGAAGACTTGTCAGCATGCAAAACACGTCGGGCTTTCAAACCTGTAGGTGAAGTGTGCGGACAGTCTCTGGAATGAGAGGAACCGCCTCCAGTTCATTGTGAGCAAGATACAGATGTGTCAGTTTGCTTAATTTCTGGAAGTGAGAGCAAAAGATTCAAATAGTCTTTCAAATTGTCTTGATTAAATCAATTCGGTAGGGTTTTCTTTCTAGAAATGGAAAAAGTCTAAAAGGGTTGTGCGTTGGCTTGAAGTGTTTTCCAACAGGGAGTGTAATTTGTGGCTCTTTACCTTGAAAGCATTTGACTTGATTCCTTTGGTCCTCAGTTTGTTGTGGTTCGCGTTGAAGGAGACTAATTTCGCCGGTAGCATTGGTAGCTTGACCAGCTGGTTTTCGGCTAGTGAGAGCTCCTCTAGCATGGTAAGCTTCGCAAACGCACCGTCTTCAATCTCAGAAATGATATTTCCCGTGAAGTCGATTCTCTTCAGAGTAACTATAGTGGATGAATGGAAATGGACAGAAGAGCATTAAATTGATCATGTGAAAGTTAAGCGTCATTTGTTAGACACCTAGACAGTTTGGCGTAGAAATGACACTCCTGCCGTCCATGTGGTTAATTTTTTTTGTTGGTATTGTAGTTTTTGTTAAAAGTTTTATTTTTTTTGTGCTGTCAAAAGTCAACTTATTATCGAGTGTTTTATTAGCATCAATTGTGAATACCCTATATATATTCAACTAATTATCCAATAAACTTTTTTTTTTTTTTTAAACCTTTGATGCATTAGGCCCTAAAGGTTTCTAACTAACTTTGTTCTACCCATGATGCACTGCTGCAAACAGAGTAGTTTACCACATTTGCAAGTTTTTGTCAACACACATGTTTTGTAGGATGCTGTGGTTCCAAAATGTGATCGATGTCTTTATGCAATGGAAAAAAAAACTCTCAATCTCTTGTGATCATTTCGTGGTTTGTCTATCATGTCCCTTAACATTTGGAAATCTTTTGGATGAAATGAATTGTGGGTTGTTTCTGAAAAGAAGCAGCTGTTTGTCTCCTGCTCTCCTTAAGGGGCAATCTCTTATCCTGTCCACAAGGATTGTATTTTTTCCCCCAACAAAGTAAGGGGGGTCAACGAGAATGCCAGAGCAAGTCAAGTCAGGAAGAACTCACCGAGATCTTTGAAATCTTTGGCTGATATCTTTTTTATCTTGTTGTACCGAGCGTAGAGGTAGTTTGTCTCCTTTGGCAGAGCTGGCACTGCCGTCATCTCTGGGTCGACCTCCTCGCAGTAGACTGATCCAGTTAGACACACACACAGTAGACAAGTTGGAAGGTCTGGAAACATGAACAAAATTTAAGTTAAGTTAATGAAGCTTCCCACTCACATAGACACAACTCGTGAACAAATAATGGCTCTTGTGGGCAACATGTGGTTTTTAAAAAGAGCCCATCACTCATTCTTTCCACACAGTTGACCAGGTGTCAATTATTTGTTACCTAAAGGGTCTCCTCCAGGAGCCAATGGGGTAGAGTCATCGGGGGTGTCATCTGTCGCCCTCTGTAAAATGGCTTCATTAGTTGGGACAGTTTTTGAGAAGGACGCCACATTCAGGTTGAACATCAATAATTAATGTCTTGTTTTTTTTTTTGTTTTTTACTTCCCAACCTTTGCATTAATGTTAAACAAAGAATATATGTTCCGTTGTCATGTCGATTCAAACCTGCATATGGAAGCCCATTTCTGACACCAAATAAGACTTTTTTTCTCACAACTTCAAGTTTATATCTCAGAATTCTTGGTGTGAGAAATAAAAACTCACAATTCTGAGAAAAAATTTTAAACTGAGATTTTTTAACTCGCAACTGTAAAAAAAAATAAAGAAATTGGAATTGTGAGATAAAAAGTTGCAGATACCTTTATTTTTATTCAGTAGTGGAAATGGGCTTCCATACCTGTGTGATCTTCTTCTGTAGAAATCAAAAGGAGGAATTCTGAAGGATGGAGAAAGTCCTGTGTATTTGGTTACAATGAAGGATAACTGTTGGATAAAAGTTGTCATAAGAGAGCTTTACATGAAAAAAGATTGACATCTTATCTTATTCACCGAAAGTATTGCCATCAAGAGAACCGTTTACCATTGCATCTGGATCATTTAGTAGCATTCAAAAATATGGCTATTTTTTCAAGCACCAAAATAAAGTATTTTAGTTTTTTTTGAATTACTTGAATTTGTACCTTTTCATCACAGAAAGCTCTTGTATTGCTTTTTTTTTTGACACTTTTAAGGTAAGTTTGCATCCTATTTGAAGCTTCAAAAACCCTGTTCATTATCAATGCATGGAAAACAATCTCCTTTTGTGTTTCATGGATGAAAAAAAGTCATAACATGAGGGTTTGTAATGACATGTGGGTGAGAAATTGATGAGAGGTTATTTTTTGAGAATACTACTCTGACATCCTGTTCATGAACAACTGTTATCACTTTGGGCTTGTTGGGGCGAGCGTCTGTTTGGACCCGTGTGTCTTCAGGCGTCTGTTAAATCACCCTGACAGTGTCAGACCTATGAGTTAGTGTGAAGCTGTGGGTGGGAGAATTTGAGCCTGAGGGAACTCCTCTAAAACAACTGCTGACTAATCAGACAGCTTCCACACAGAGCTGTTTATTTGAACAAAGCCGTATGGTTTCAAAACCATAAGTACATGGAAGTAATCTGATTTTATGGTGGAAATGTAACAGATGTAAACCTGTAAATGTGTGGTGTTATTTACCTAGGCTTAAGTCACTTAGCATACTTTTAATATATGTGAATAAACGTGGAATTTTGAATCATTAGACAGAAATGATTAATCTTAATACTGAATATATTTGACATGTTAATCAGTTTTTATATTAAGTTTAAATTTGCATTATGTATATATTTATGTATATGTGTAACACTTTAGAATGGGGAACACATATTCACTATTAATTAAGAGTTTTCACTGTGCAAACTCCTAATTTGCTGCTTATTAATAGTTAGTAATGCAGTTGATAAGTTTAGGTATGGAGGGGATCTAAAATATTGTCTTGCAGAATAAAGCATTTAATATGTGCCTTATAAGTACTAATAAACAGCCAATATGTTAATACTGTGCATGCCGATAAGCAACTAGTGAGAATTGGTCCTTAATAGTTTGCATTATTAACATTTTAAAGCAATTTATTTAAAACATTTACAGTAGGTCATTTTTTTCTATAATAGATATGATTTAATATGTTGCATCAGATTCCATGTGTCATATATGGGTTAGTTAAATGTTGAATTTGGAACAAGCAAAATCAATTAAACTAAACACAAATGAAATCAGATGAACCCAAAATTAAAATGCATATATAAAATAGACAAGCATTAGACAAAAACAAACCCATTTCTAAATATTCTCTTCTGTCACCGTTTGCACAAGATAACAATTAGCCATGAAATAAAAACACAAAGTTTACCTTATTCCTCTGTGCCCTTGCATGGGTTTCCTCAGTAAGTGCTACATCCTCCAGTCTGTGATACCTGTGAGTGTGATAGTGTGCACCAGATGCTGAGAGCACACATGATGCCACTATGACTGCTGATATGAGCATTCTCAACCTCGTTCCCATTGTATCTCAAGACTCTTGGATGTGTTCTGCCACGTTAAAGAGCAGAAGCGCAGTGCAGGCAGTGGTTGGCTATTTTCTTGGTGCCTGTGAGTAAAATGTGATCTGTCAAATCAGGATTTTAAGCCCCACCACAGGCTGCCAGAGGAGATCCTTAAGTGGGAGTTTATGGAACAGACCTTAACCCTTCACATTCCCATTTGAGTTGATCAGACCACTGTGTCGCCTGCAGGGTTTGGCCATGTTTGTGGTCCATTGGAAAAAAAATAGTTTGTAAAAGAGAGCTGAAGGCAACGAAAAGGACTAAGGCTTTGGAGATTTGTAGTTCAGAATTTTATGTATGTTGATCTCTTGGAACATGAGGCGTGTTTGGCTTTTCTTAGCTCTGTTTTTTCTAATTAATCTTTTTTGCTTCTCAGAGAAGCAAGAAAAGCAACAAGACAATAGGAGGACAATGTTAACACAGAAATGTGACGGGGTATTAGGATAGACCAGGTCCAGATTCTTTGAGTTGTCCAGTTGTCCATCTCTCCATAACTTTATATTGTTCATTGTTTAGCTTTTGGTTTAACATTAAACTCACTACAAATAAAGAGTAGCTTGGTTAGATTTGCAGGAATCTGCAAAAAGACATTGGTTAATTGCAGGGCTTAAAGCTTTTCAGCACAGTGCCGGATGTACAGCATGCGGCGTTTGGCTGTGAAAAAAAAAATTAATCCTATTTTAAAAACACTTGTTGATATCACATTCAGGTTTATGTTCACCTAACACTGTATGTGAGGAACACAGCTTTCACTCCCAACTACACTAACATTAATAGCCAATCAGAAGTTTTTGCTCTTATGAATACAAGACCAGCATTAGCTGATGAATTGGAAAAGAATTCTGGGTCTTGAGCGCGACACATTGAAAAAGCTGCTTGGCGCAATAGTCAAAGATTTCCAACGATATGATTGTTATAATGAATTTACCACGATTTTTGAAAAGGTCCTGTTCACCAATGATCTCTTAATGGTAATTTACCAGTAAATACTGTATATGTGAAAGGGGCTAAACTCCTCTGCATATGCGGTGAGTTCAGGTTGCTTAACGTTCATGTGGGAAAACTCACTTGATTTGTAACGTAAATTATTTAAACCTTTGCCAACACAGGAGAATACGTCAAGATATTTCTAAATATGCGATTTATTGTACATCACGGTTTCGAAATAAAAGTTTCGGAATTGCATGTGGCCAGATATTAAAATTAAATTGATTTAAATGTCGTTTAATCACATAAAACATCACCAAGCCGTTTGCGCCCTCTGCAGGTATTTGTTATAATATAGGCATATTACATTATGTATTTAAAGGGGGGGTGAAATGCTCGTTTTCACTCAATATCCTGTTAATCTTAAGTACCTATAGAGTAGTACTGCATCCTTCATAACTCCAAAAAGTCTTTAGTTTTATTATATTCATAAGAGAAAGATAGTCTGTACCGATTTTTCCCGGAAAAACACGAGCGCCTGGAGGCATGACGTGTGGGCGGAGCTAAAGAACCACAAGCGCCAGTAGGCTTTTGTGTTGAGAGCGTTTGGAAGCTGTGACAGCTGTGAAGGCTGAAACTGAACGAGAGCAGCAGCAGCAACGACTCGCTCCGAGCCGGGCTCGAACCCGGGTCTGCGATGGGAAGGTACGCATTAACAAGGAGGCAGAGATATTTTAAGCAGTTTTACTCACCGCCTGCGGTTCCAACACACGATCGTGACCCTTTTTCGTTGGGATTGCATCATCCTTAAGTAATAAACGATACGCAAATCCATCGTCAAACTGGGCTTTGTTTGTAAAACAAGCATTTTAGAAATGCAGGGAACAAACACTTGCACAACTCCGTTGATGCTCTGTAAAAATAAACTCCATCCACTGGTCCCTTAATGCTGTTTTTTCTTTGGTAATCTGTGCAGGGTTGTCTTGCCCTGGCAACCAAAAACACACTTCTTTTGTGACATTTCGCGACGCTCTCGTTCTGATCAGTGATTGTCTGTGCACAGTAGGGATGGGCATTCGATTAAATTTTCTTAGTCGATCGTCGGGAGAATTAACGATCGACTATCGATTAATCATTAATATTTTTTATAATATAATTATTTATTTTTTATAATAAAAAAATGCAATGAATACAAAAATACAGCGTGTTTTTCCTTGGTGAGACCTTTATTACAAGATCAACTTGTGGCAGACAATTAAACTACGTTCAGGCAAACCGAACATATATGCGCGTGCATATGCAGTGCTCTAAAGCAGCGGAACCTGCAGCTGCTAGCAGGCGTTCTTAAACAGAGACCTCACTTGTTCCAAAATAATAATAATGATAAAAGAATCATGTTAAACAATAACATAAAAAAAAAAACATTATAATACTTAGATCTGACAGATTTTGTTAAAATGTAACTCAAAACTATCCAAGCCAGAAGAAAAGGCCAGATATTAGCCTTCCTAACAATTACGCTAACGTAACAAATTATGCTACTTAAAGCCTCATGAAAAATAACTAACTTTAATAACTAGCATACAACTTCTGCACGAGTATACGAATTTTTGCTGAGAAATAACGCATGTTAACATGATCTGGTGTCAGACGCGACCGCAACCATGGTGACCGTCAGTCCAGCCGCCGAAAACACCCGCTCTGAGGGAACTGACGTTGCCGGGATGCACAGGTACATCATTTGATTCGTGGTCGAGTTGTACTTAAACACCCCATCGCAATGTTTGCAGTTAACTAGTTCGCTTTTTAAATCAAAATGGTCCCACGCCACACTTCGCCGTTACATCTTCATGATTATTCTTTGAAATCAAAACGGAAGATCACAGATAACCGAGTAGGGTGTCAAATATTGCACCCTGGTGGTAAAATATTTAATTGCTGCCACACAGTGAAATTCATTTAATTGCTTCAAGACTCGCACTACGCAACGCAACCTGCATTAGATAAAAAAAATGCTTTAGATTAATCGATAACAAATTAACATGATCGAGGAAAATCTTAACGATCAATTATCGATCGTCGATTAATCATGCCCATCCCTAGTGCACAGCCGGCAAACGTGCCTCAAGACCCATATAAGGTAATTCCGCTCCATCTAACGTCACACAGAGCCATACTCGAAAAAAAAAAACTTTCCGAAACTTGTGACAAACCTGAAGAGTTTTTTTTGGAACAGAAATACTCCTTCAAACGTACAACTTAATTTTTGAAACTTTGTCCATGTTTAGCATGGGAATCCAACTCTTTAACAGTGTAAAAAACTCAGTATGCATGAAATAGCATTTCACCCCCCCCCCCCCCTTTAACAGTGTTGTTCAATAAAACCATGTACTTGGTTTTGATACTTTATTTGAGGACAATTATTATTGGCTCATTGTTTCTTTTGTATATAAATATAGTCAAAATAAAACCTGTTTTTCCACATTCCGTTTTAAAGGAATCCAAAATTTAAATGCATATATAAAATGGACAAGCATTAAACAAAAACAAATCCATTTCTGTCAGCTTTGATTTGAACACAAATGATGATAAAGGGTTGAGGATGAACATTTTTGTCCTCTGTGTGCAACACCGTACTACACAGGCATTAGTAATCATAAAGCATCGTAACAGACCGAATTAATAGAGCACAAATCGCCTGCTCTACTGGTTTCCAAATTGAGGGATCGTGTAAAATCAGCAGATTATTTTGCAAAACAAACTGAAACTTAAAATATTTTTACTCTACAAAAGGTGGGGCCGGGAGAAAAAGTTTGGGAACCACTGGCCTACTCAAACACACAATATTTAATTTAATTCGTAAAGGCCTACCTCATGTTGCATATTTGCACTTTTTAAGAAAAAAATACTTTTAAGGTCTATGTACAATCCCTCACAAATTATTATTATTTTTTAGCTATATGAGGTTAAAATTATTTAAATATAAGACTTATATAATATAAGTTATAATATCGATATTGTCTGGACAATGTATAATCATTAGTTAAGCTCTAGATTAGTTAAAACATTTCAAAATACAACTGCATTGTTATACTTTTTGTGATTAAAAGACAAATATTTTATCATTTGAATACTTCTTAAAGTATTAAAAACATTGATTTGTTTAAGTGAACCAAGTATCTGCATTTTGTCACACCTTGTAAACTAAGTGTATTGTCACACCCCTAGTGTCTATGAGCACATATGATAGTGTATGACATAGCTTTCATTCTTCAGCTCAATCATATATTCATGAAAAAAAAAATTGTTTGAAAAAGGAAAGCGATAACTTTGCCATAGTATCCTTTCACATGTTGAAGTTGCCACAGTCAGTCATTGCATTCTTTATTTGTACCATTTTGTTGTGTTAGATTATTTATTACAATTTGAAAGATGATAACAATATTGATTGATAAGTGAGATCTGATTTTAGTCCTTGAAAACCAAAAAAGTACTTGAAAGTCCTGGAATTTTATTTTGCAGTATCTGTACAAACCCTGTTTAAGTTACCAGTTCTTAAACCATTTTAATGTTGTTGTTTTTTTGTAGTTAATTGAACTGAACTGTAGTTTTCTGTAGTTAACTGTCTTTGTATATTTCCTATTTTATATTCATTTCCTATTATTTAATTTAAACAATTTTATTTTGAACAAAATCATTTAAAAAATGTTTTAGATTGTAGGTCATCTTGTAACCGGTCAAAGACAAAGCTAACCAGCAAAACTTGATATCAAAAGTATCCTTAATGTAACATGTGTTTGCACCATATTATAGTGTTTCAAATATCCCACCCTGAGCCTATCAAGGGCTAATGGCAATGGCAGATAGGGCTGTCACTTTTAGTTCGAAAATCGATTGCACAATTGATCAGACCAACCAAAAAAAGTTTCGAAAATGAAAATAGGGAATACATTTTAACTAAATATGTACACTATTAATTTTTAAATAATTCAACAATTAAAAAGCTAGAAAGAAAATACCAGCAATTTTACGCGCCAGTGACGTCGAAAGCGACCTCTTATGCTGCGTTCACACCAAGTGCGAGAATAGAGCGTCTGTCACGAATGATTTCAATGTTAAGTCAATGTAAAGAAGCATTTACTCTCGTCTGGAGGTCTCGCAGCGCGGTAGGCCCGAGTTATGAAAGGGACCATTGGAAGCTGACAGCAACCGGCTTTTGTGGTGGAAAATTGGCAGCAATACCCCCAACCTTGCGCAGCTGTACCCGAGTGTCCCAGGGACATCAGTGCGGTCGGAGCGCGTCTTCTCAACAGCTGGACATATAGTGAATAAAAAACGCTCTGCTCTGGACCTCGAAAATGTTGATCGACTTGTTTTCCTGTCCAATAAATTTGTAATGGCCCAAGCCTTTTTGCACATTTCATTATGCCTGCCTCGTGCCACCCAGCCTAAGTGTTGGTTGGTTCCAGCGCTCTCTTTACGTTCGTCCATTATTTGACGTTGAAAAAGGAAACGTCTTTTTTTTTTTGACATGGGAAATCGATTTTACAATCGATTCAATGAACACTTATATCTTCAAAATCGAAAATTATTTTTTCACAAAAGTGACAGCCCTAATGGCAGATACGTTACTAGTTTGTTTATAAGAGACCACCAGGACATTAAGAAAAAGTTTATAGATAACAGGACATTAGGATGAATTCTTTGGTAATAGTTGTCCATGACTGTATCTGAACTGTGATTGAGCATTTTCAGTTTGTTTGTGAACTTCACAAGTTTGCTTATATACATTTAATTAAAACCAAATAAAATGAATTACAAAAGAACAACAGAGCTCTTCTATAAAACAGACACTTTACGGTTAAAGTGAAGAAAAACATATTTAATGGGAAACATGTGACCCTCAGCGCCTCGAAATAAACATGCGAGATGAAGAGATGAAAATAGAGAATGAATAACATTACAGGTGTGTTAACAATTATGCCAACCTGTAAAAATTGACTGTACTGGGAAAAGGGCCAAATACTTGGAAATGTTTTTACAGTGCTGTTCGTCTGTGGTTCATGTCTCCATCTGGGTGGTTTCTTCACCACAGGACTTGATTTGGAGGATCTCAGATGTTTAAATGTAATTCCTCTACTCTAGTGTAAGATTGTGGAAAAATACTTGTTTTTATTATTGAATAGTTAGAGGTTTTATTAACCGCTAGTCCGTCACAGAAGTCTGTATACTTAGTAGCAATTGAGCGCAGTCGAATACTAATTTATTTGTTCAGTGATTTTGATGAAAAATTATGATTTTTGATATTTAAACGTATTGTTTTGTAAAAACAAGTCTTCCAATAAATGCCGCCATCTAGTGAATCTTTAAAGTATAGTGCCCCAAACATTACAGTTGGTTTCAACAAGATGTTTATTCCATTAAACTAATGGACTATCACTTTATTTGCATGCAATATTATTGCTATATTGTTTATTTGACTTTTTACTTTATATTAGATCCTCTTAGATACTCTTCTGGCTTCAGTAGCATTTTACAGTAATTTCAGCAGAAGACAAGAGTTTTGCTATTTATTAAATTTTGCAGGAATTCACATGCATTGCAATGCAGTGTTCTTAGTGTAGATAAATGCTTTATATTGTATTCACAGAGAGAAAAGTGACATTGTGCAAAAAAAAAAGAAAATCTGTACTTTCCGTACATAGCAATTCAATTTTGGACACGTTTTATGATCATTAAGATGCATTAAAGCAAAACCATGCAAGCAGAAAATCAAACAGAATGTTTAAAACGACTAATATATGTATTTTTATTATCTCTCAGTCTTATACTTTGGATTAATTAGGTTTGGTGTGTTGAACTATATCTGCCAAATCTGTATAATCGATCTAGTTGATAGCTTTGTTGCCTCCAGGCCTTTTTGGTCGGTCGGGTTTTTCATATTTTTTGGTTTCAGAGTCGTCTTCATCGCCCTTCCTTTGGATTCCATAAAAGATCATTACCAGCCTTGGGAAACATCTGTAAGCGTAGTAGTCCACTGGTCCTGTCAGCTTATTGTTGTCGAGACGAATGTAGGTCAGCATGTTTGGGTTGCCAAGATCCAGTGATGGACACATCAGAGAGATATTCAGATCTGCAAAGAGACATATGCCATCATTAGATTGATACATTTGACATTTCTTCAAGAAGCCTTCACGTTTTAGTCCACGACTTCGATCCTACCTTTAAAGTCATTGTGATTTAGATAAAGATGTTCCAAGGTCCTGGGGACGAAAAAGGATTTGAAGAGCTGGTTGTGGCCCAAATGGAGCTCCATTAGTTTGGACAGGTTAAAGGCATTGTATGCAACAGATTTGAGTTTATTGTGTTGCATGCGAAGAGACAGAAGATTAGGGGTCTTCTTAAAGTAGCCTGGCGGTATGGAGCTGATTGAGTTGTTTTCCAGCGATATCTGCTGGATCGATTCTGGAAGGTCCGCTGGCATGGACTTGAGCTTATTGTTGCACATGTTGATTTGCATGAGGCTCTTCATGTCAGATAGGATCTTTCCTTTAATCCCCGCATCTGTTAGTCTGTTGCTGCACAAATCCAGCACTGTAAGTTTGGTAAGCTCGCGCGTGGCGTCAGCTGGTATCTTTGAAATTTGATTAAAGCCCAGATGAAGCCTTTTAAGGGTTTTCGGCAGAGGCGAAGGAATGTCTTCCAGATTATTATGCTCAAGGTGTAACTGAATGAGGTCTTTATCCACCTTAGATGATTGGAGCTTGTTGTAGCTGAGGTTGATTTCCCTCAGGGACGTGGCGTTGATGAAAGGCTTCGAAATTATCTCTTCTATGTCGTTATGCTGAATGTACAAGTGGCGGATGTGTCCTGGGATGTTGGGAACTGCCGTGAGTTTTCGGGAGTCACAATACATGGCAAAAGGATAGGACGGGGGGCAGGAACACTCGCTGGTGCATTCATACCAATACATTAATTGGCCATCGTAATCCGGTATAGAAAGTCGAGTATCTTCAGGCGAAGAGTCCGCCGTGTCATAATCCAAATCGTTGGTTTCATAGTCTTGAGAAAGTACCGGAACTCCAGAAAGCAAAAGCAGAGACAGTATTGTCAAGATGTGTGATGGTGCCATGGTTTACTGTGCGTTTCCTGTTTGGGAACAGACACAAAGAAGAATTGTATTTTGATCATAAGAACACGTTTATTAGGAATGCTGATGCTAAACCTTGTGTATTTAAGAGTGTTTTTATTCATTTAGATCAAATTGGTATAATTGAAGTAATCAATGTAATAGTAATATCTTCAATATTTTATTACAAAAATATAGAATTTAGACTGGTTTCCACATAGACGCAGAATGTGAATAGAAAGTGATCACAGCTGAAATGATCCAAAATGAGATTTCAAGACTTTTCCAGAAGACTAAACTCGCACCTCGAATTGCACATACTTTGGGAAATGAGACATTTCTCTGTAAATGTTGATATTTGTTTCGCATTCTCTTCTGTTGTAATGTCTGGGATCAATTATCTCAGCGGGGTTTTTACTGTGCCTGTTGAAAGTGAAACCTCAGCGGTCGACTGACCTAGTATTAATAGGTTTTTATGTTGTGCTTCTAAGCACAAACAACCATTTTGGAGAGGTGGACGCTCCCTTGCAATATGAAAGAACTCTGCTTTCTTGGATTATTATTTATAATTGATGTAACATTCTCCTAAACGTAACAAAATGTAGTTTAATCATAGTAATAATATGACACAACAAAGCAGCTAGAAAAGTGATCCAAAAAGTAAAGAGTTAAATTTTTTTTATTTAATTTAACTACTGTAACTGCTCAGTATGACAAACTTTCTTTCCGTAGCAATTTTCTTGTCTTCTGCAGATCTTTGACATGTTGGTATGCTGGCTATGATTTTAATGTTTCTCCATTAAATAATGACTTATTCTGTAAATCTGAAGCTCGTTTTCATGAATCAATCATAGTAATCTCTCTCTCAAAGCTGGAAACTACATCCAGAGGAATGTTTACATTTTGATTGGCCCTTTGAACGTGAGAAAAGATGTGCCACAATTTTCCACATTTTCAAGTTTTAGATATGCATTGCCATTTAAATATGGTACTTGACTTTGGCATGTAGGTTGCTAAAACCTCTATGTACAGTATAGCTCAATTCATTTTGCAGACACTAATGCCAATTATATAAAATCCCACACCAATCAGAATTAAAGTAACACCTTTAATTTCGTTACTCAGCCTTATATAGTGCACGATCTTTAAAATCATGTTGTCATACCTGTGGGGTTGTTTTTCGAGTGAGATTGTGAAAGATGAAACCCATCAGCAGGGGACCCCTTCAGCTTGACCGATGTTGCCTAAAGCGGGGAAATGTTTTTTCTCCTGGGACGAGCGTGAAAGATTTACCTCTGTGGTTTCCCCCGCGGCAGCATTAGGCGTTTCGGGAGAGATTGAGATCTGCCTCTTTTACTGTGGAAGTGGTTCTGGAAGCGTTTGGTTGCATGTGTTCGGTGACCTCAGGAAAGCCTCGTGGTCTCATCTGATTCCTCTTTTCCCCTTTTGTTGAGATGAGGTGAGGTTGAAGTTTCCAGACATAGTTCTGGAAGGAGTAGCGGAGTAGCCAGTCCACATTATTGCATGTGGACAGTAAAAATGTAACCCACTAAATTAAGGCCAGACTCTTGACAGGTGTTGCACTAGTGCAGCTAATGTTATGCAAGATTTAAACTGTGATATTAACTCTACATAATAAATATTATACTATATACTGTAACCCGAACTAGCCAGTGTTCCTCCAACATATTTATTAAGCGAAAAGGACGATGGCCTAAAATGCATTGGCATTGATTAAGTGGGTTCAATTTAATTGGTTTAGACATTTCTAGCTCACTATATGGAGGCCTTCTGCAACATGACAACTTTTTCCAGTGCTTGTAATGTATCTGAGACCACAGACGGTCTCTCATGAGCCATCTACAGAGGGTTTTTTTCAGAGTTGGCAAGACAGACCCCTTAGCATTCATTCTGTCAGCTGGAAGATTTGTTTTTGCTGCTGCCCACATGACAGACACTGAGAAGTCTCTGCATCATGAATGCTACTGCGGTAAAAAAAAAAAAAAAAACAGTCAGGATTGTGATCCCTAGAGGTTCTTTTGGGCCGTTTTTGTGAGGAAGGGGGTGAAAACTGAACAAAATGTGTTGTGCAAGCCAAATTTTTCGGTCTTTGAGAAATGTTGCCTAGTTTATTTATTGTCATAATGTGACTTTAATATAGATGAGTAGTTGCATGCATTCTACACAAGCATGGGGAACGCTTTTTAGCAATGTGCAAATATTTGGACTATTGCTTCTGGGGAATATGCAAATGTACACATGCATTGCATTTTAATTGTCACACCTGTGCTTTATTGACTAGGAAGTGCGAATAGACGTTTGCAATCAGATTTGCGTTTTAACGACATATTTTTCCAGTTAAATGTTTTACTGTTGACTGACACAAAAGTAGTCTTGGTGTAAACACCATTTGTCATAGTTTTACCTGCGTGCAAGGACCATGATTTATAGTTTATGGACCATTTGAACCTTAAAATAAAAAAAAAGATAAAAAAACGGAATGCACAAATGTGTGTCTGAACAAAACAGTGTTTATTTCTTTGGAAAATGTTCCAGAGGAGGGAAGTGGTCTGGTGGCCCTGTTGAAAAAGGCTGATAAAAACAAGCTGGGCGGTTGTTTTCTGTCTTAGTTCGAAGGCATTTACTCTGGAGGGAAATCGGATGGGGGGAAAAGCATGAGGTGTGTGTAAAAAAAGATCAGTTCTTTATAGTTATATGCTCACATTTTACACAAGCTACCTTTGCGTTTGCAAGAATTCATCCTCATGTGCTCTTTGAGATGCTAAGGTTTATTAAAAGCTCAATGAAAACATTGCATCTGAAGCATCGAACTACAGTAATCTCTGATAATATCATATCAGGGTTTACGCTGATTGTGATGTATTGGTGTAGCTTTAAACCATTTTAAATCTGTGTCTGAATCCCTCAGGTGTTTTCTGGGGCTCAGCGATCCTAAATGATCCAAACCTGTTGTGAGGTTTTTTTTTTTTTTTTTGGAGACGCCGGTATGCAAGACGTGGCAGCAGCGAATCAGGCCAACCTGAAGATTTGTTCCATATGTTTCCTGAGCAGAGCCTCTCTTCCCTTTCTGTAGCCCACCCCCCCAATCTTAACCCGTTCAGACCCAAAATTAAGTTTGAGGAACACAAAATAAAGAAATGATTCAGCTAAGTTTTGATTATTAGTTTTTATCACATCTAGCAGTTTTTCTGTAGTATATCATTTGTTTTTACAGTGAGACCCAAGTTGAGCTACAGTTATATTATCCAGGACTGGTTTGATTTCTGTAGGACTAAAGAGTTGCCATACTTCATTCCAAAGGATTTTCCCTAAGAAAGCATCCGTTATAGATTGAATTAGCAGCATCCAATTAACTAAAATGGGAGAAAAGTTCAAGTCAAAATGGCTGTTACTTGGAAACCCCTTTTTGACATTCACATTTGTTTAAATTATATGCATTAATTATACTTTATTAAAAAGAGATGTGAAATTAATACATTTTTGTCTCCAGCAATTTGCGCTTTCACTCTTCCATAAATTCCCAAACTTCAATGCAAATCAGTAAAATTCACAAAATGGGATTAGCCTGGTTTACTAAAGTTTATTAGATTTATCTTTGTATTTAAAATTTAACTTGAACCTCAGGAGGCTCTCTGTGCATGTGCTCTGACACGGAAATGAACATAGACATGTAAATTCAACTTTTAGCTTAAGGTACATGCTTAAATAGTCAAATACAAAAAACATACAAAAAACTAAAATGTGTCATTACTCACATTTGTGATCATTCACGTAAACCCTTGTCGGGTAGGTCTTAATCCAACAGTGAAGTTGAGAATGAACAGGGTGTCCGCGGGGTGGTAAAAGGTAGTAAATTAAATTAGCCAAAATTAAGGGCATTAAAAAGTCATCATCTGACGAGGTATCAAATTTTCGCGCCCAATTTTTTTTTCAGATACATTTTCAATTTGTGTTAAGTGCAGGCCTTTTTTGAAAAATTTGTGTGGATTTCTTTATATGTTGAGAGTAGGACCTGAGCGATATCGTGCGAGGTGTTCGTTCGCGCATGCGCTGAAACAGGCTGGCCTGCTGCCGAACATGAACGAGAGCTCACTTCCATTCACTAATTAAAACATGGGCAAATGCACGTTTTTGGACCAATTTTCGCAAATTTCTGCAGAATCTGGACTTCGAAGCAATGCACATTCAGTCAAAGAAAGGACTTGTGTTCTTATCAGGACTGTTTTACAAGAGATACATTGGATAAACAAACCAAAAGCGGAACGAATCCGCTCTACTAGTTCGGGCTGCGAAGAATTCATTAAATTATATTTAGACATTATGAATGACAATAATTAAAGTACATTTTAGCAGATGTAATATATTTATTACATGTGTAAGACGTCTACTAAAGATCTAGGAATCATCTGCTGTGTCATCTGATAAAGGTCTCAGAAGCAGTTTTACATGCATTCTAATAAATGTCTATTTGACATCTGACAGGAAACATTTTATTAGAGATGTACTGCTGATGAGGAAGCACTCTTAAAATACATCTTGCATGTAAATGCAGACATTAGATGTCTCCGGGATGTAGATGTGTGATTAGGATGAGTGCTTTACTGTCGGGTGCTGGAGACACCTTCTGTAGAACTTAATGGCACCGGTGCTGGTGTCCTCAAACGTTAGTCTGGAGCCCTACAGTGGCTCTCCAAGTCAGAAAAGTCATAACAGTGTTAGAAAAATGTTCTCTGTGGTATATTTTCACTGCAAAACAATAAGAAATGCCGCAAATATAATTGCAAATTTAGAGAAAAGCCACAGGAAAATCAGTCATTTTGATCACAAAAATCACACACACACAAAAAAATCATGAAATCCTGGGGGGACTGTGTAATGTTTGTAGACCTATATGCTTACAGTTGTTTGTATTCAAACATTTTCACGCATTTGTTATAATTTTATTCTTTAGCCTACTGTTGATAGTAGCTATAATATTGGAAAATTGATTCAATTAAGTGGAGGTTGGAGTAGACTAACTTATCTGTTAAATATCCAAATTCAGGATTAATAGCTCCAGTCTACTGCCTCATTTGCATATTTAAACTTAAGTTTTTTCAGAAAACTCAGAAAATGTTTTCAATTATCAATGTAATCAATCAAGGTGATAACTATTAGTTATTTATTTTTTTACCCTATTCACCTGAAGTGTCTCGCCTTAATCTGAAGGCTTAGCATGGCTCTGATAAAGCCGAATATAAATTATGGGGATTTTGTTTAAATTATTGTATTGTATGTTTAATGGTATCCTGAGTACCACCAATAGTGAGTCACAGCTGGAGAACCAATGATCTAACTTTGACCAAACCGTCCTGACATATCTATCACTGTCAAATATAGCCCAACACTTGTTTCACTCATGTTTTACTTTAGGTTAATAATGCTATAATTACAGGCTAAGGTTGTCTAATAAAGCAATAAGCCCTGTGAAGCCAAAACTATGGACAAAGGCCCACTGTGACATCTTGATTAATCCCTCTGCTTTACTTAAATCTATCATCTTCATTTATTTTAATAACACCTGTGCTTTCTTCATGGCCTCCTCTTTTCTAGATTGCCTACACATCAGACTTACTGACTAATGATCTATGAAGAAGATGTCTCCTTCCTCTTCTGTCTTTATTTCTGCTCTTATCTCTGAGTCCAGTGTTGTTGATAAGTTATAAGGACCTCGTTACATTGTGATGCAATATGTTATTTCATTTGGAAAGAGATTTAATTTACGCCACTACAGTTGCAGCTTGAAGTCACGCTGGTATTAAAAATATTTTGAAGGTATTAAAAAAGGTAGTAAAAGGTATTAAACTCAACTTAAGACAATCTGTACATACCCTGATGGAAATACATGCGTAACAGTAAATTAGATGTGTGCAGCTCTTAAAGTGACAGCAGGCTAATATTCCTGCTGCCGACTGATCTTAATATTAATCCAACAAAAGACAATGAAACATCACTCACTGCTATTGACTGAAGGACTTTTGTAGCTTTAATAAGAAACATTGGATGCTGTTTTTTTTATTTATTTTACATTCGATTATTACATTTCTGAAGTAGGCTGTTAATACTTAGCATAAAAACTTTAAGTACTGTTTGTTTCATTTGTATTTTTATTGTATTTTTCCTTAGCTTTTTTTTGTATTAGTGTTTAATGAATTGTGGTATACGAGTCATAATACATCATATACATAAATAATCTTTCTATTGATGTATGGTTTAGTAGGATCGAACAATATTTGGTTGAGATACAGCTATTTTGAAAATCTGGAATCTGAGGGTGCAAAAAATAAATAAAATCTAAACATTGAGAAAATCATCTTTAAAGTTGTCCAAATAAAGTTCTTAGCAATGCATATTACTAATCAAAAATTAAGTTTTAATATAATTACAATAGAAAATTTACAAAATATCTTCATGGAACATGATCTTTACTTAATATCCTTATGATTTTTGGCATAAAGGAAAAATCAATAATTTTGACTCCTAGAATGTTTTTTTTGGCTAATGCTACAATTGTACCTCAGAATGTTAGTGTGCTAACCCCATTTTTCTTTGTAAGAAAAAATTTGATTAGATTTCATATCGCAATATATATCGCAGATGCAATGTCATTTTTCCCCAATATCGTGCAGCCCTAGTCATAGCTATCTTTGATATATATATTGCTATCTTTAAATAAATCACTCACATAGTTTTAGTTCACTAAGTTTTAGTCATATGGCCCACTCATAATCGTGTTAAATAATCGTGATTACAATATTGACCTAAATAATCATGATTATGATTTTTGCCATAATCGAGCAGCCCTAGTTAAACATAATAAATAAACCTTATTTCAACACACATTGCTATCGCCTGGCTGTATTAAACCCAGTATTCCCAAGTCTCCATCTGCAGTTTTTTTTTTTTTTTTTTGGTCTTATTGCCAGACAGATGTACACATTCTGAGGCCAACCAGATGTACAGTACTGTTGTATTTTTCTTTATTTTTTCTAAAGAAACAACAATATCTGAATTGGAAACGAATAACACCGCACCGCTGGCTAAGAAAACACTTGCTGCAAGAACAGATTTGCAGATGTCAGTGTAAACCGAAACCAACCCTGTTGTCCATACAGATCAATTTTTCATCATTTCTGTGATCTGACAAGAATGTCCATGTCCAGTATTTTATTTTCAGAGAATAAAAAGTTATATAATGCAAATTCAGCATGCAATATTAATTAGCTGTTATCACTAAAACCGTGAATAAGCACCATGTGAATAATGCCCGTTCTCTAAAATACAAGAAGTAAAATAGTAAACAAACTGGCCTTGTAAATTTGATTTATTGTTCTTTGTTTCTAAACAGTTGTACCCTTTATAAACACAAACTAATTGGAGACCTTTAATACATGGCTACAAATTTATTTAGCACCTGATCTGAAAATATGCAATTAAAACCGCTCTTCTGTCTTTATAAAGTCAAAAAGATTTCAATGTAAACAAAGTGTTTGAAATCCTCACCAAATTCAAGTAACGAGTCTGTATATCACCGAGGATACTCTTGGATTTTGGATAAATTACGTCCTGTGCATCACCGAGAGGACACGAAACGATAATATTATAATGCTGCCCTCCAGTGGCAAGATGTTGATGCTTTCGCTCACTTTCTGTGGTTTCCCAGCTGCACAGAATTGTGGCTGGAAACACACCGAAAACTGGGTGGCTGAATCTCCCAGTATTTCACTGGATTTGCATATAAACTGATCCTAGTGTAAAGGGCTTTCTTAACCCGGGTTCTCGTCGGGCAAAAGTCATTCACTCCAACCGAAGTGATGCTGTTGGCATGTAAGTACACCACCTAAAAGAGGAAGTGAAGCTTATTCAGTCTCCGTATGCATCATGTCTAGTTCACGTTTCAGTTGCGTGCACATTTGTGTTTTACCTGCAGATATTTCAGGTTGTTCAAGCCCGGAGGAACCTTCTTCAGTTTATTGTTATCCAGATGGATTTCTCTGACTTTGGTATTGGCTGCGAAGCTTCCGTTCTCCACGTACTTGATCTGATTGAAGTCAAGCCACAACCTGCGAAAGACATCGTCTTTTAGTGGGTTCTGTTTCTATCCGCAAGGTTGGAGGGGTTTGTGTACCTTACCTTTGGAGGCTTTTTAATCTCAAAAAATCCTCCGACTCCACTTTGGCAATCTTGTTATAGTCCAAGTGAAGTTCAGTGAGGGAAGATGGCAGATCTGTGGGATTTAGATCAATAAACGTCTCCGTTAAAAGACTTGTGTGCTTACACTGAAGAACATTTGACACTAACACATTCAACTTTTGTAATTTTTGAAGTAGAAAGACGGTAATAGTATTGACATCAACAAATTTGTAAGTACTTTGTCTTCTGAGACCCAGATGCATTTTAAAACTTTCATAAAACATGTTAATACTTACCTTTAGGGATAGCTGTAAGCCTTGCTTCAGCGATTCTCAAGTATTGAGTCGCCATGTCGTCAAAAGCTCCTGGCTCAATCCCGCTGTTTGCAATTGGATTTGCACTCAGTTCTAGAGATGCAAGAAAAGAAAAACCTCTTGTTTCTCAAAGCAAATATTCATTTACATAGAAAAGTTGTGACTTGAGTCATGGATCACTCTTTGTTGGGTCGTATTTTTAACTATAACACCATGTAATCCCTTATTCTCAGATGAATGCAGGTCTTAATGTAGACACTAGGAGGCAGAGTGTTCTTTAGATCAGACATAAATAGTGTGTAAAATCAATCCTCTCATTATATAACCCGTTCTGACGAGGTCATGATGGAGAGAACCGAGGGAATGGGAATCGGGAAATGATGCAAGTCCTACATCACCAACTCAGGACCGTGTTTATTTAAAATCATCTCTGAGGAGAGACCCACCTAAAACGTTTAGGTCTTGCATTCCTCTAAACGCTCCTTTGGGGAGTCTGCTGATCTTGTTGTCGTGCAGACGCAGTGATTGAATGCCGCTGGGAAGGTTCTCGGGCGTTTGCGTCAGCAGGTTGTACGACAGGTGGAGAATCTTGAGTTTGTTCGTGTTGCGAAAGGCCTTTGGGTGAATTTTTGATATCTGGTTATTGAGCAGAAACAGGGCCTGCGAAAAAACCAAAGGGGAAGTAAAAAAAGCACATCGCATGAATGCATATAGCCATTAACATATCTGCCATTTTTAAAACAGAATTGTAATCAGTACATTTTACAGCTTGGATGCATTTTTATGGCTCTTAAACACTAGTTTTGTGTGATGTATTGAATGTTGTTGCATATTAAAAGAAATGTCTAAAGTTACTGAACCTACGGTAGTTATAGGCATTATCTATCTGGTTACAGAAGGTTTTTTGGGGCAATTTCTGCCATTGTTGCACATCAAATATATGAAGTATTCTTTGTAGATGAGATAACCACATTACATTTACATTTATGCAGTTATGCACTTTTATCCAAAGCGACTTACAGTGCATTCAGGCTACACTTTTTTATGTTTTATTATTATTATTATTTTTCAGTTCCCTGGGAATTGAACCCACAACCTTATAGATATATATATATATATATAGAACCCACAACCTTATATTATTTATATATATATATATATATATATATATATATATATATATATATATATATATATATACATACATACATACATACATACATACATACATACATACATATAGATAGATAGATCGATATTTTTTTTTTGGTAGACAAATAACTAAATTATTGGATAATTAGTTCTGAATATTCTGTAATTTTCTGGAAAATCAGAAAATAATTTTGTGTGATTTGTTTATAAGATGTAGACTCTTTTTTGGGGCATTTTATTTCCTTACTAGCTTTCTTTTTTGGCAAGAACATTAAACCATTTTACCACTAAACATGAGCAAATATTTACCACAAGTATGAAACAGTCTGCAGTAAATTTCAATATCAATAACACCCAAATATGCATCCAGCATTCCTCATAATCCCACTAGCACTGCAGAGGACATCTCCAGATGTCCTGGTGTAAACCCAGTATGAGATCACGACTCTGAAAGCATTCGACGAGGGTGTTTCTGCTCACATAGAGATTATCCAAGCCTTTGAAATCGTCTTCCTTGATTTCTGTGATGTCATTGTTTTGGAGATCGAGCAGCAATGTGTTTGAGGGAATGTCCTTTGGCACCTTGGTCAGACCTATAACGACAAAAAGAAAGAAAATGAAAGTCCTATGATAAAAAAAACCCCTGAAAAATCATTCTCATTAAGACCGATACAAAATGTTCAGTTGCTTCAAACAAGCCGTTCATCTTAAATGATTAATTTGAGATTTTATATATCATATATTGATATACTTATATATACCCTTTTCTTTATTATTTGGATGTGCAAAGCTGCACGTTTATGTGGGCTCTCTGAAAGCCTAGTTGATCATTTAGTTTTAAGGAAACCCTTATATGTAATTATAATCCCGATCAGAAGCGTTAATAAAATCTTATAATAAAATCTTGAATTCGAAAACAGCAAGTGGGACCTAACAGAACACAGGTATCTTGAGGTGCTTTTTCATTTATATCATTTAATATTTTTTTTAATTTTGTCTCCTTATGGAAGTTTGCTTTTGCCACAGGTAAAAAAAAAAAAAATAAGGTAATTGAGACTTTTTGTCCTATAATTCTGACTCTTTTTCTCTCTTAATTCCATCTCGTGGTTCTGTTTTTTGTTTAAAAATAAGGTAATTGCGACTATATTTCATTATTCAGACTTGCCAAATTTGCAAAGATAAAAAGTTGCAATTACAGGTACCTTCTTTGCCATTAGTTTAATTCCACGCCAGAAACAAGCGTCCATATTTTCTTAATGCATCTCAAGATGTCTGTCTCAATGTGTATTTGTATTAAAATATGCTGTAAGTGCGGTAAACAAAACATTCAAACTAAATTGTAAATTGGTACTATTTAATCCTCCTAAAATGACTGGTCAATGACTCGTACCTTAAAGTAGCGTGATGAAGCTCTTACCCTGATCTGAACACTGCAGAACTCTCTTTGAGCACCGACACCCTTCAGGACAGTCCGAAACAAAGTTATCATCGTAACTGTCGTAATGGTCATCGTCGTCATCATCATCATCGTCGTCATCATCATAGTCAGCCGCATCTTGTTGCATGATGTCATGATGCTTGATGAAATCCATGACATTGATCGGCGTGTATGGTTTCGTGTGACATAACGTCAGCAGAGAGAGTAGGAAAAGCACCTTCATTGTGCAGCTCCAGTCAGAAATGGTTTTGCCCTGCGAATACGAACACAGGCGCTTTGTCAAACTGAACGTTTTGGCATGCAAATATTACATTGTTTTGTACGTTTCATGAAAAAGAAATGTGAATTGGATCCCAAGTGTCCTGATTGGATTATTAGTGAGCATCGCAATGAAATGGGCCAATAGGAATCGATGACAGGTTTAAGAGTTATATTTTAATTGAATGACTTGCATAGTGCTTTACAATAACTGCAGATGCTCCTGAAATATCAATACCCTCTTAGTTGCACACTATTTTGGAGGTTCTTTGATTGTTATTCATTTTTTTTATCTAGCTGCACAATATTGAATCAGATGCAGTTCAGCAGCATTAATAATTGTGAAGGCAAAATGTAAATAATTGCGGTAATTGTTAGTAAAAGTTGTTCAAATGAACCAGCTGCACTTCTTGTTTATGGACGCCTTAGTCATCATCATGTTAGATGGTGGCTCACAGTTTGAAGACATTTCAAAATGAAAAACATTGTTTCTGACGTTCAATGAGAAATCGAACTCATTTGCTTTGATTTTTGCACTTGGTAACATTTTATTATTTAAGATTTATATTTAAGATTTATTAGTTCATACTGAATAAAAAACGTTTATGTTTTATTTATGTTTTAAAAATCCCGAGATCATGTTTAGAGAAAGTTGCATGTTATTGGGCTGCTCAGCATCATGAATGATGAAGAATTAATCTGTCAGTGTTTCCCAGCAGCATTTTTAAATGAATTTGTACTCTCCAAATTAATTTAATAATATGTTGTCTGGTTTATTCAAACATTTCTTTGAATGCCTATATATATATATATATATATATATATATATATATATATATATATATATATATATATATATATATATATATATATATATATATATATATATGAGCTTCACAGAAGCTTAATGAGGTGAAATCACTCTTCCATAATCTACAATTAGATAAAAACAACATACCTGTTGAATCTGTGTAATCCTTCTTCAAGTAAGATTTGGTCCTTAAATGCAGCGTGCACAAAAGCCGAAAGGTGGAGAGAAGACTCGTCAAAGCAGATCCTTGAATGAATGAGGATGGAAAAGATGCTGCTGGATCAAGGAGCAGACTGGGAATAAGGGGAAGGAACGCTTCGCAGCTCTGCTGGATGCTTAACTAGCACTGAACACTCATTGTTACACGCCGTATGTTTCTCATCAGCTCTTGAAACTTAGCCAGTTTTGTCCGGCTAAATTTTCAATGGCCAGTGTGGGATATCCTCACTCTTGACATCGCCAATGGGTGGTCTCAATTTTATATGAATTTTGATGCATTGAAATATTTCAGCGTGCATAATATTGCATAATCTCTGTCCTTCTATTTTTAGATATAACATCAATCTTGAGATGTAATGGCTTGATAGTGATATAAAATGCTAGTTGAAAACAGCTTTTCTCTTTTTATCCTTAAAATATATTGGGATATATAAAAAAAAAAACATCAACTCAAATTGTTAGACATTACAAATGACATCATTCACTTTTAAGGAAGAGAAATGCTCGTTATCTTGAATAAATTGTTCTTTGAATCAGCATTTATGGTACAACGTCTCGTAAATCCCAAGTCATGGGGGACCTTTAATCTAAACCTAAATGTTGGATAATAGCTTTTCCAGACTTGATGGTGCTGTTTGCTTACAGCAGCACAAAACGAGACCCCTCTCAATCACGGGGCAGTACTGCTGGCGCCACATATGCTTGGGTTTTGAGATGATGGAAGTTCCTATGTTTCATAGTTTCTCCCTTCATTCTCCTGAGTCTCACTGGCCTGCATTCCTTCCGAAATGATAACCAACCTCAAACCAATAAATGTTTGTGGCGTGTGGAGTTGGTGCCTTCATTTAAAAGGATGTAGATACTATTACCGACACTACATGTGAGGGTGAACCGGTTCAGGAAAGGTAGAAATGTGTACTTACATGTTTAAAATACCAATAATTTCCCTCAGTCTTTCTCTAATTCTTTGTCTTTCATGTCCTCAGTTTTATTTGTTGTAATGTCATGACGTGCAGAACCATGTTGGAAATATATCGACCTTGAAAAAACTTGTGCGGCCTTGAGAAATGTTGGCTTTGCTGCTTTACATTTCTTTTTCTTACTCCACTGTTTTTTATTAGTTTCAAGCATAAACCTTAAAATGAATTCTTTACCAATGGGGTAAAAAAAAATTATTTCAAGTTTTAATGTTACACAAGTGAATTTGCAATATAAATACTGACATGACTAAAGTTTTTTTATTTTTTATTTTTATTAGTATGCATTAATATTAGGGATTTAACGATTAAACGCGAGCCGGTTGAAAATCGAATTGAGATGCTAAACAAATCGCGATTAATTTAGGGGTAGGAGTTTAAATGAATACATGTCTGAGGGAACTTACTGTCTTTAGAAAAGTTTAGATGTTTTTTTTTCTTTTCATCTTGCCTCTGTATAACGCATATTAAAGTTAATAAGTGCAGTGCTGCTTTGTTTACAGCCAAAACCAAGGAAACGCTTTAAGCGCCACCTGCTGGAAGTGGGTGAATCTGCGTCTCGTTCAGTCTGTCTGCTGTTTCATGCAGATATTTTTATGTATAGTTTCACAAAATTGAAGTCAAACCATTCTGTTTTTGCATCAAAATTTCGAAATTATACAATCTAATTTAAATTAAAAAACTGCTCATGTTGTATGTATGAAGCATCTTTGTTTGGATCATGATTAAATGGAAAGAGCACACTTACGTATTCATTTGATTTGGGGCTAGTTTTAAAATTTCAATGTAGTTTTGTTATTTACATTTACTTTCTATTTAAATTTTGTCATCCAAATCTTCCAAAGCGACTTACAACTGAGGACAATGGAATCAATCAAAACCAACAAAAGCACAATAATATTCAAGTGCTATATTACTTTATTATTATTGTCATATTGTTACATTTTCCAGGCTCTTTTGTTTGTTTATTCTTCCCCACTTGTTAGTCGTAGCCTAAAATCACCGAAACCCCAGTTCAACCTCAGAGGCATTTTTCAGTAATGGTCCAAATCTTGTTGCCGATGATGGAGTGAGAGCTCAAAATCTTCTGAAGAACTTGAGAAGGAGCGGAAGACTATGATGTCATAGTCAGATCATTAATGTGTTTCAGTCTGCAGTGATTGCATTAGCACAGGATTTCTGTCGGACGTTTATAGAGCACAGATGCTTTACACTGGGATCTTTTGAGGAAGAAAGACAATAGACATTTCAGGAAATCTGTTTATATAATCGTGTAATTTAACACTCACATTAGGACAAAAGGATTGATAATGCGAATAGAAAAATACATTGGAAAAGTCTTTCATTGAAGCTGTATTGGTTTTCCCACTGAATTCAGAACTAGGCAAATACAGAACTTGTCACTTAAATGATTCTAACCATGTAGATACCTTGCAATTATATATAACAGTTCTCAGTACTAAACGTAGTAAAAATAAATGCATGATGTAAGCAAAAAGTTGATTTTGTCTGCTTTCTTTTACAAACACCATGCATCCTGTTTTTCTTCACTATAACAGACAAACTTTATACTGTTGACAAAAATAAAAATAAATTTCAACGTAGAATACAAAGTTAGTCTACTACTTTTTCTCCTCTTAAACTATTATACAGTTAATTCATGCATCTTACAAAAACATGCCTAGACAGACTCGAACGACAGCATTCTGACTTATAAATAAAAGCTAATAAAACAAGACTGAAAATAAACATCCCAAACAGAGATTTAATGCAATTTTTGGGAGACAAAAATGACAACTGCACGTTTCAGAAGGAATCTGGTTTATTAATGTTAACGGCCTTTAGTGGTTTATGATAATAGCACAGAAGCTTGCAGTTACTTAATCCTCTGAGGCTTTAACACAACACTAGACAAGGAACGGACGCAGGAGAAAGATGTGGGTGGGATTTTCCGGGAGTCAAGGAAATTGTTCTCGAGGCGAAGGGAAACTAGATGAGAGTCGTCCTCATTCAAGGGGGTCAGATAGCATAGTGCCTGTTGGACATAAATACACTCATGACCTCAAGGTTTTGTCATATATTGCGCAAAAAAAAAAAACTTTGGTGGTAATTTTTCTTTTTTCAGAAAAAGTATCATAAATTGGGATGCAATCAGTACAAACGTTCTGCGTCGATTCCGATGATTTAGAATGACATCTTCTGATACAGATACTGACTGATAGTTTGGTGGTTCTGCTTTTTTATACCTTCAAATTAATCATTAATTATATTTTTTAGGGGTCATATGGTGCCATTTCAAGTTTTCCTTTCTCTTTGGAGTGTTACAAGCTGCACATGCATAGATGAGATCCCTTGCAAAGTTGCAAAGACTAAAGTCTCAAACCCAAAGTGGTATTCTTTATTAAAGTTAAGACTCCTAAAACGCCCTGTTTAAACACGTCCCCACATCTCTACATCACTGTGTGGAAAGATTTACATAGCAGGGCCCAAATGTTTACGCAAAAACATAAGGTGTGTAACTGATTCTCGATCTAGTATTGTTGCTGCCGCCACCATGTCGTGGAGACACTGTGTGTATTATTGTGAGAGCAAAACTACTTTGTTTGGTCTTCCAAAAGAGGACACAACTTGAAATCTGTTCCAGAACAGTTCAACCCAAATATTCAGACTGTTTCCTGAACCTTGGAAGGCTGTTTCTAAAACGTGTGGCAATTACAACTTTGCAAGGACAATCTGGCGCTTCTGACTCACAGCCTGTAAGTACTTTTATATATTTAAAGAATTTGCCACTGATTTTCGCCAGTTTTAAGCAGTGTAGAATAGCGCTTGTTTCTCCAATCACAACATGGTTTCATGTTTATGCAGCGCAGTATGCAACACAATTCATAAAAAGACAGTAGAAGTCATTATAATTAGTAATTATGTCCCCACTGGATATAATTAATGCCTCGTTTAAAATGGGTTTTATTGGGGTTTTTTTTCTTGTCGTGCCAGGAGACGACATCCCAGTATGTTAAGGGCCGTAACATTTCCGTCACACGCTTGAGGCATTCGGCCAATCACAACGCACTGTATAGCTGACCAATCAGAGCACACCTCACTTTTCAGAACGATGAGCTTTGTAAAAAAAAAATCTTATGTTATACAGAAAGGCGGAGAAATAAAGGAGAAACAATAACGTACATTATGTGGTATATTAAACCACATAAACACAATGCATTGCACGAAATACACAAATTATGTTCTTTTTAGCAACGTCATATTACCTTTAAAAGTAATTCCACAGGAGACCTTTTCTTCACACACAGCTTGAATTTAGATGCATTTTGATTGACAGGATATAACCAGTCTATATTATTATTATTTTTTTTTATAACAGGACAAAGTCTGATAGCACAAACAATTGCATTTATTAGCCAATACTGATTAACTTGAATTGAGTTCTTCCCATACTGTAAGTTCATTTTT